>NW_024872179.1:0-22782 GCF_019054845.1 Dipodomys spectabilis
AGTTTCAGAGTTCCAGTGAACAGTCCCAAGCCAGAGAATCACACCAAGTGTGCCATCACAGGACAGAGAGTTAGTCAAGAGAGGGGAAGCCAAGCAGACACATCTGAGCGCCTGCCAGCAGCTGCTGCTGCGGCGGCAGGGTCGCAGCGGCGACCGCAGCCGTGGCCATACCTGAGCGCTCACACAGAGAGTCCGGGACGAAGGAGCCAGAAGCAGCGGGCGAGCGGATTCTACTCAACACCAGCAAGAACCTACAAGGACCGGACAACTTCATCCTGCACTTTGCAGACCAGAGATTACCCAGGATCCAAGACTCGGCGTGAGTAGAAGCCCCACTTCCTCACTCCTTCCCAGGGAGCAGAGGAGGGAAGGCCACCCCTCCCCCCACCCAGCACCGGTGATCTCCATCTTGGATACCGACAAAGCTCGGAGGAGCGGCTAGCTCCAGCTCAGGCCTTGGAATAAAACGAGTCATTTAGCAGGTCACATCACAGACTCAGTTCCATCCAGGGAAAAGTCACCCAGCTCAGGCGCCAGCCATTGGAGTGGCTCTCCTCACTGGGTAACCAGAGCCAGAGGCTGCCCCTCCCTCTAGCAGCCACCCAATCAATTGAAAAACAGAAACCCTGAGAATGGCTCCAGGCTGGGTGCTGTGAGTTTTTTTCACAAAATAGCCCCAGGGAAAAGCTACTGTTTGTTGAAAGGCCTCAACTCTACCCAGAACCTAGCCTCATCACTGCATCCCCCTCTTTTGTGATTCTCAAAACAGATCACCCTCCCAGTAAACTAACCTGGGAGGGGGAATCTCAAAATCTTGGGTAAAGCAGAGCATTTTTCTGCCTGTTCCAACAAACTGACTTAAGAAACCAATCAAGCCACAGGACGTCAAGCTGACCAGAGACTCCAACCAGACTCTGGTTACAGACAAAAGGGAGATACAGGACTCTTCCCACCCCTCCCCCCCCAAAAAAAATCAAAGACCTTTTTTTTTTCTTCTTCTTCTTTTCTTTTTTCTTTTTTTTGTTGTGTTTTTTTTCTTTCGTTTTTTGTTACCTTATATATATAAAAAAATTTTTTTTGCTTTTCTAAAACTTTTATTAATCTTTAATTTTTGCCTCTTCTGAAAAAATAATTGCTTTCCATTAACTTTTTTTTTCTCCTCTTATAATTTTTATTTGAGGAATACGTGAATGTGTGTTTTCCTTTCTTTTCTTGTCTTCTTTCTCTTTTTCTTTCATTCTTAATTATCTTTTTGTTTTTTGTCTAGCTCTACTGAACTTCTGATCTTTTCTTCTCACTTTCCTATCCTTTCCATCTTTTCCTCTTTGTTCTTCTTTATGTGACTTAACTCTTGTCCTGCACATCCTCAGATAAACCCGTAGTTAACTAGTAGACCCTACCCCCCATTGTGTACACACTTAATCCACAAACTTATTAAATTCAAAACCTCTGAGACTTAAATTCATTAATAGCAGTACTACCTCTTTATACCTATATAATATTTTAAGCATTTTTTTAAAGTTTTTCACATCTCCTCTATGTCCCTCCCATTCTCTCAACATATTCATATTCCTCTATAAATAGATGGTCTTTTAATCTCTAAAATAACATTAATTTTTACGTTTCTATTTTTTTTTCTGGTCTCTTTTCATTCCCCTTTCCCTTTCTTCTTTTTCTCTCTCTCTCTACTTGCATCCTACCCAACCTATTTTCTGCACTGTGATTAGGACATAGTTAACTCTCCCTGTGCCTCCCCACACCAATCTATTCCTATTTTTTACCCACATCTTTCCCTAACCCTAATAATTTCTGGTTTTCCAAATTCTTCTCTGCGGTTCGAAGCCCTTTAACATATAGTTGTTTGATGTTGAATAGATGTATCTGTTGAACTAGATTGTATCTGTAGACTATTGACTGTAAAAATGCAAACTTTGGTTGATGGTTGCCTTAAGATAGTGTTCTAGCACAAAACTGGTGCTATCTTCATCTCAAATGGGCAGAGTAAGCCGGAAAAACACAAGAAAAATGGCAAACTCGGGTATCTCAATTCCCAATCTTGATAATCAGGGGTCAGAACAGATAATGAATAATCCAGAGGAGAATTCCCAAATAGCTCTACAAACACTGCTGGCAAACATGATAAATGAGAAGTTTGACAACTTACAAAGGACTCTGTATGAGCGTGACAAGGAAAGAGAGGAGGCATCCCAGAAGTTTATACAGGAACATCATAAGCGTGAGGAAGCTACTCAAAAACTGATACAGGATTTGCGTGAACAACTTGAGAATACTCAAAGAGAAAGGGAGGAATGGCATGAGCAGGCTGAGAACACTCAAAGAGAACTCCAGGAATCCCACGAACAGGAGGAAAGTGAACTGCAGGAATCCCACAAACGGGAGGAAGCTAATCAAAGAGTAATACAGGAATTGAGAGAGCAGGTAGAGAACACACAAAGATCACTAAAGGTATTCATGGAATCCATTAACAAAGAGCTGAAGGAAGTCAGGGAGACCACAAAGGGAATGTTGAATGGAACCCAACAGAAGGAATGGGAGTCCAAAGAAACCATAACCAATCAACTAAGTGATTTGAGAACAAACACTGAACACCAAATTAAGGAAGTAAAGAAATTCATACGAGTCCTAAAACAGAGCTTCAACAAAGAACTTGAAGCCATCAAAGCTGACCAACTAGAAGGAAAAGAGATAAAAAACAAAGAAGAGAGTCTTGACAGCAAGTTAGACCATGCAGAACATCGAATCTCAGGGATTGAAGACAGCCTAGATATTATAGAGAAAGAACATACAACCATCCAAGACAAGTCCAAAAAATATGATAGATCTATCCAACACTTGGAAGACACCATCAGAAGGCCTAATCTAAGGATAATGGGTGTAGAGGAGCACCTAGAAACAGAAGTTAATGGTCTAGGAAATTTGTTTAACAGGATCCTAGCAGAGAACTTCCCAAACATGCAAAAAGATAGGCCTATTCAGATACAAGAAGCCTTTAGAACCCCAAATAGAGCAGACCAGAATAGGACATCCCACCGTCACATTATAATCCACACAGGATCAACTCAGACCAAGGAAAAGATCCTTAAAGCTGTCAAGGAGAAAAGATTAATCACCTATAAAGGGAAACCAATTAGAATCACCTCAGGTTTCTCAGTAGAGACAATCAAAGCAAGAAGAGCCTGGAATGATGTATGCCATGCCCAAAAAACAAACAACTATCAACCAAGAATACTGTACCCAGCTAAACTCTCCTTCATAACTGAAGGCCAAATAAAAACCTTCCATAGCAAAGAAAAATTGAAACAATACATCTCCACCAAACCAGCCCTACAAAAGTTTCTTAAAGATGTCCTACACATAGAAAACCAATAAGACCACAATAAAGGTCTAGAAACTGCACCCAAACTGAGAATCCAAGAACCATAGGAAGAATCCAGTTTTAGCAGCCCGCAAGAAGGTGGATAACATGGCAAAAACTCCCAAATGCCTCTCAGTCCCCTCTCTTAACGTTAACGGACTGAACTCTCCAATTAAGCGACATAGACTGTCTATTTGAATTAAAAAATAAGACCCTTCTATCTGCTGCCTGCAGGAGTCACATCTTGCCTGTAAAAACAACACATTTTCAATTTTAACGGCTGGAACAAAATCTACCAAGCAAACGGCCCCCATAAACAGGCGGGAGTTGCAATCCTAATATCAGATAAAATAGACTTCAAATGAAAATTTGTGAGAAGAGATAAAGAAGGTCGCTACATGCTAATTAAAGGATCTCTCCTTCAGGAGGATATTACAATTCTACATATCTATTCGCCAAACAATGGAGCACCCAAATTTATCAAAGAAACACTACTTTCCTTTAAATCCCATATACATCCAAAGACATTAATTGTTGGGTGTTTTAACACACCACTCTCCCCACTAGATAGATCAACTCGGCAAAAAGTCAACAGAGAAACCGCAGATCTAAACAGCTGCATAGATCAGCTAGACTTAACAGACATCTACCGAAGATTTCACCCAGCATCATCAGAATACATGTTTTTCTCAGCAGCACATGGAACGTTTTCTAAAATAGACCACATTTTAGGCCACAAAGCAAACTTGTCTAAATTCAGAAACATTGAAGTTATACCTTGCATTCTCTCTGACGACAAGGGAATAAAATTAGAACTCAACACCAAAAGCCACCAAAGAAAGTCCGGTATCACATGGCGGCTCAACACCACACTGCTGAATCATGAGTGGGTCATGGATGAGATTAGAAAGGAAATTCAAATGTTCATGCTATTCAACAAAAATGAGCACACAAATTACCAGCTCCTCTGGGACAGAGCAAAGGCAGTACCCAGAGGCAAGTTTATTGCTCTGAACTCCTAAATCAACAAATTGGAGAGATCTGAAACTAAGAATTTAATGACACATCTAAACCTACTTGAAAAAGAGCAGCAAGATAAACCCAATCCAGTAGACGGAAAGAAATAATGAAAATTAAATCAGAATTAAATGAATTGGAATCTAAAAAAACTATAGAAAGAATCAACAAAACAAAGAGTTGGTTCTTCGAAAAAATTAACAAAATTGACAGACCCTTAGCAAATCTTATCAGAAAAAGAAGAGAACACACCCAAATTAATAAACTCAGAGATGAGAATGGAAACATCACCACGGAAACAACCAAGATTCAGAACATTATAAGGGAATACTTCTCAAAACTTTATGCTAATAAGTTTGAGAACTTGACAGAAATGGACCTCTTCCTAGCAAATATTATCATGCCAAAACTAAACCAAGATGAATTAAACTATCTTAACAGGCCCATATCAAGCATTGAAATAGAAACAGCAATAAGAGACCTCCCAGCTAAGAAAAGTCCAGGACCAGATGGTTTTACAGCGGAATTTTACAAGGCCTTCAAAGCAGAGTTCACACCAATTCTCCTCCAACGCTTCAATGAAAGTGAAAGAGAAAGCTCACTACCGAGCACATTCTATGAAACCATCATAATCCTCATCCCAAAACCAGGCAGGGACTCATCAAAGAAAGAGAATTATAGACCCATTTCTTTGATGAACATTGATGCAAAACTTCTCAACAAAATTTTGGCCAATCGACATAAACAATTCATCCAAAAAATCATACACCACGATCAGACAGGATTCATTTCTGGGATGCAAACCTGGTTCCATATACGCAAATCAATTAATATTATTCATCACAACAACAGGAGCAAGGATAAGAACGACATGGTTTTCTCAATAGATGCAGAAAAAGCATTCAACAAGATCCAACATCCCTTTATGATGAAGGTTTTGGAAAAATTAGGAACGCATGGAACATTCCACAATACCATAAAGGGTGTATATGACAAACCTACAGCCAGCATTATACTCAATGGTGAAAAACTAAAGCCATTTCCTCTTAACTCAGGAACAAGACAAGGATGCCTACTCTCTCCACTTCTCTTCAATCTAGTATTAGAATGCCGAGCTACAGCAATAAGACAAGATGCAGACATAAAGGGGATCCAAATAGGGAAAGAAGAAATAAAACTCTCCCTCTTTGCAGATGACATGATCTTGTATTTAAAGAATCCCATAGACTCCACTCCCAAATTACTCAAGCTGATTCAAAACTTTGGCAAAGTAGCAGGTTATAAAATTAACCCCCAAAAATCAATGGCTTTTCTGTATGCCAACAATGAGAAAAGAGTGGTTGAAATTAGGAAAGCAACTCCATTTGTAATAGCCCCACAAAAAATAAAATACCTAGGATTTAACTTAACTAAAGAAGTGAAGGACCTCTATGATGAAAACTTTTAAATCTTGAAAAAGGAAATAAACACAGAACTTAAAAAATGGCAAAACCTCCCATGCTCCTGGATTGGAAAGATTAACATCGTGAAAATGGCAATACTTCCCAAGGCTATCTACAAATTCAACGCAATACCTATCAAAATTCCACCCTCATTCTTCAAGGAAATAGAAGAGGCAATCCAAAAATTCATATGGAACAATAAAAGACCCCGAATAACAAAAACACTCCTCAACGGAAAGAACACTGCTGGAGGAATAACAATACCAAATTTTAAACTCTACTATAAAGCCATAGTAATCAAAACAGCTTGGTATTGGCATAAGAACAGACCTCAGGACCAATGGAATAGAATAGAAATCCCAGAATAGAAACTACAGACCTATAGCCATCTAATCTTCGATAAGGGAGCTAAAACAATAGAATGGAAGAAAGACAGCCTCTTCAGTAAATGGTGCTGGCAAAATTTGCTTAACTACATGTAGAAAACTAAAGCTAGATCCTTATATATCACGCTGCACCAGAATCAACTCCAAATAGATCCAAGACCTTGAACTCAAAGCAGACACTCTGAAAACATTACAGGATGGAATAGGAGAAACCCTAGGTCTCCTTGGCTCAGGCCAAAATTTTCTGAATAGAGACCCAGAAACACAACAAATCAAAGAAAGGTTGGACAAATGGGATTGCATGAAGTTGCAGAGCTTCTGCAGGGCAAATGACATAGCTAGCAAGATCAATAGAAAGCCCACAGATTGGGAGATCTTTACTAGCCATACAACGGAAAACGGTCTCATATCAAAAATATACTTGGAACTCAAAAAATTAAACCCCCCAACAACAAATCCTCAAAGAAACAACTGCCCAATAAATAAGTGGGCGAAAGACTTAAAGAGAAACTTCTCTGAAGAAGAAAGAAGGATGGCCAATAGACACATGAAGAAATGTTCAACCTCCCTAGCCATAAAAGAAATGCAAATCAAAACAACATTGAGATACCACCTCACTCCAGTTAGAACGACAAATATCAAGAACTCTAACAACAACAGATGCTGGAGGGGATGCGGACAGAAAGGAACCTTACTTCATTGTTGGTGGGAATTAAACTTGTTCAACCACTTTGGAAAGCAGTATGGAGGTTCCTCAAAAGACTTCACATAGAACTCCCCTATGACCCAGCAATCCCACTTTTGGGCATTTACCCAAATGTTTACAAACAAGACCACACTAAAGCTACCAGCACAACTATGTCTATTGCAGCATTATTTACCATAGCTAAGATATGGAACCAACCCAGATGCCCCTCAGTAGATGAATGGATCAAGAAAATGTGGTATATATACACAATGGAATTCTATGCCTCCATCAGAAAGAATGACATTTCCCCATTTGTTAGGAAATGGAAAGGCTTGGAAAAAATTATGTTAAGTGAAGTAAGCCAGGCCCAAAGAAACATAGGTCCCATGGTTTCCCTTATTTGCAATATCTAGTATATGTATGAGTCAAGCGGAAAAGTTCAGATAATGTGATGTTAGGAAAACGAACACTTGAATACGTATTTTAATGTTTTTTTTTCTTTTATGCATGTGTTTCTAATGCATTTATAAGATTATTTCTTTGTTGATTTGTATGTCCCTCCCCCACAGTGTAACCCCCGCTTTCACTATATTTGATGTAAGTATAACTTGTGGAGGAGATGGGGACAAACAAGTCGTTTAAGGATTCAGGTGGACCTGTTGCAACAATGAGAAGTACAAAATGCCATGTCAAAAACGAGCTTTACAATGTCGGTGTGGGGGGGGGAAGGATTGGGTGGGGGGGCGGGGGGTGGCTGGGAAGGGAGGTGAAGGGTAAACAAAGGAGGAGGCTGCAATGCTTGGTAAGAAACGTATGCATTATCCTGCCCATGTAATTGTAACCCCTCGGTACAGTATGTTATCAAATAAAATAAAAAAATAAAATAAACTGTTGGGAGACTCATTTGCTTTATTTGCTATTCTCTCCTGCTTCTTTGTAGATAGCTTCTCTCTATGAAGAGACAATTGGTCTGGACCTTTCTAGCCTTGTCTCAGTGACAGAAGTAATGGGATTTGGGACATTTGATCCCATTGCTGGCTTTTAGGAAGTTCACAATATAGCAATACCAATACACATAAAGCAACTTTTGTGAGTGATGTGTATTCACTTCCTCAATTGCCAAAATTAAATTCATATGTCAAAACATCAAATAACTTACATTTTTATATATTCAATTCAACTGACATCACTAGCACCTCCATAAATCAAATGCAAACTAAAAGATCTACTTCAAAAACCAACATCTAAGGCAGTGTTGGAAATACTAGAAGATAGACAATAAATCTAAAGGAGTGAGATCTTTAACACTGACAATGAGCAGTAATAGCTGAATTTTTAACCAGGCTTGAAAAGTTCAGTTGTCCACTGTCTATGTGATTAGAGTTGCAGAGTTGACCTTGGTATCAATATTGGATTTAAAATTCAAAGGCAGCTAAGGTTGCTGCAGTATTGTAGCTCGATATAGTGTGACCCTGCCTGATAATGGTAAGGCACAGAGCAGAATCTAAGTCAGTAAAATGTATAGGAAGGATTCTTCACTGATAATAATTGCAGGAGGTAATCATCACTTTTTTGTTGAAAATGTATAGCCCATCATTCTACATTAAGCTATAGCCTATTTCTGATCTGAAGAACATATAACACATCAATGTGCCACGAGTGCTGAGCAGTGTTAGTGTATATTATTCTAATATATGAAAAAATCCTTGCAAGTATAGAATGGCCTGACACTGACACTTCATTCTGTGTTGTTGAGTTTCATGGAGAAATATTCATAATTAGGCAATTCACACTCATCTAAATCTGAATCAGGCACCTGAGATAAGGCATTAGGGTTATCAATCCAGTGACATGGTCTGTGACCTGTGAAATAAATCACATTATTTCACAATGTATATGTGGTTCTAAAAATGTATGCAATATCAAATACCATATATACAAAAGGGACAATTATCCATCTCATATTATCAGAAGTAAAGATACTCCTGAATTGTACATTCTTGCTAGAGGATCACTGGGTGACTGCTGATGTTTGGTATCTTTCCAGGTGCTCTTATACATACGTCAATGTTCTTTGAGGAAGTGTTTTCTCATGGTTTGTTTTGAGGTGTTCAGAATATCAGTACTGTCACTTACCACAACCATGGGACAGCAAAGATGATAGGATACCTGGCCAAAGAACTGAGAATTCACAGGAAGTGATAGGAAAGATGACATCAGAGGATCCAAATTCTCATTGCCAGCTTCTGGATCCCCATATCCTCCTAAACATGTTTTATATTCATTCTACTACAGTGGGTGGGGGGGGTGGGTTAGTGGCTACAAGTATGTTGACAAACTAAGACATCAATCTAGCTTGTGGTTGCAACTATTAACATGAGGTAGTGTTTGGATACATGGTGATAATTGAATGCCTTTATTTTTAGGGAGCAAAGGAGCAATAGTCATTACAACCATAGCACAGACATCCATCTTGTCTCCAAAGTCTCAATCTTTTAGTGTCCAACAGCTCTAACTTAAATACTCTTGAGGTAATGACTCATACCCCTGTCTTCCCTTGACTGACCTTTCCTGAGCACAGTTCTCAGACTTTTGATTGCTGTTTGAGATGGCTTCCCAATCTATCCTTTTCCAAGTCTAACAGCTTGACTCTAGAACCCCTCACAAGTACTGTGACAGATGTATTATTTTGAAAACTATATATTTTCTAGGATAGGTTCAATTTTTAAATTTATTTCAAAAATACTATACAGAGGGGTTACACTTACATGAGTAAGGTACATTCCTTATTGAATATTGTTACCCACACCGTGTTGTTCTTCTATCCCTTCCCACCCCGTACACCTCCTCCCCACCCCAAAGTTGTAAATTTCATTTCTGATATAGTGTCTTGTGAATATCATTGTTGCAATGCATCACTCTTTGTACTTCTTTCAGCACTATATTTTTCCCTTTACTTATACAAATCAGATAAATCTATATACAAGGTGGAAGGTACCAGAATCAAGACAGAGATTGCAAGGGATAAACAATGACAAAAGACAAATCAAATAAAATATGATCTAGACACTCTACCGACATCAAGGTTGACATCTGAAAAAAAAAACAACTTTTTTTTATGTCTTGGAATTCATTTCAATTAACATTATTTTGTAAGGTCAAATGTACATAGCTCTGGAACCAGCAATCCCACTCTTGGGCATTTGTCAAAATGATCTCAAGTTAAACACACTAAATCTACAACTTTGTTTCTGGCAGCATTATTGGAACCAATCAAGATGCCCCTCAATAGATGAATGGATCAAGACAATGTGGTATATATACACAATGGAATTTTATGCTTCTATCAGAAAGAATCACAAAGCCCCTTTCATAAGAAAATGAAAGACTTGGAAAACAATCATATTATGTGAAGGAAGCCAGACTCAAAGACCATAGGTTCCATGGTTTCCCTCATTTTTATTAATATATGCTTATTATAGTCCTTAAACTCTTAATATTCCCTTTTATCTCTCCCTCTTCTTCTCTCATTCCATTTCTGTGTGTGTGTGTGTGTGTGCGCGCGCACGCGCACGCACACGCACATGCGTGCACACACACAGTAATGAAACTTGACTCAGAGCCTCAAACTCTTGCTTGGTTTTTTCACTCATGAATGACTCAGTCTGTACTATTTGAACCAAGGTTTCACTCTGTCTTTGAATAATTAAACATAAATGTCTCATGGATTGCTACCCCAGCCATCTGTGAACCATGATCTTCCAATCTCAGGCTCGTGACTATATAGGAATAGGGATGAGGCACAAGCATCTAGCTGCCAAGTGTTTTTTATTTTGTTTTGTTTTTGTTTTTTGTTGGTATTGTGCATCCAAAATCTGTAAGGAAAACAAATCATTTATAATCAGGACTATTCACATAAAATGTGTATTGTATAAAGATTACCTTAGTAATGTTATCCTTTTACATCCACATTATGTGATTTGATTTTTTTGAACTCTATTGTTGCAAACAGTCAAATCACGTATATATAATTTGAATCTTCTTGTCTTGGTTTTATACTTTGTTAGGTGTTTCAAAACAGAATTTATCAAGGTTTAACTCTGCACTACTGAAGCAAGACATTTATGATTATTCAATGTCTTGTAAATCATAAGTTCTTCACTTCTCGTGGCACCATATGAGCACAGGTAGTTTTCTATAATACCTCCACGTAGTTTAGACCTCAATGCCATGCACTCTTCTGCCAAATATGCAAGGGAATCTTTTGCAATTCTCCTTGCATTTTCACTGTTCTTCTTTCTACTCTCCATGCTAAGTCCTATGGTGATCTTGTTGATATTCTCCCCTGTTACATCTATCAATGCATCTTGGGAACTACTGGTGCGCACTACTGTACTTCTGTCCATTCTCCTTGTGCTTTGTTTTGTACACTTCTCACAGCGGAGGGCCAGAGATCGGGGATATTTTCTTCACGCCTTAGATCAGACATCTATCTTTACATTCTAGCAATACATTCATTGAATTCCAATGTCCTGAAAATGATTACTGCATTTTCATGACTTTGTTATTTGGCATTAGGGAAGAACATAGGTCAGTAACTCTAACTTATGTAAAAGAAGATTGCAATCATGCCTCATTAGATGTTGTTCATTGGATAATGTTTACTTCAAGGTCTGCCTACCTGCTTCCTTTTCACTGTTTATTTTTCAATGTAGCCTTTTCTTCTGGAAAGTATTTATGGCCCTAGTGAAGATCAATTCCTGCTGTAATTAGTCATTAATTTTATTCCAACATCATTTCATAGATCCTTCTGAGTTTCTTCAGTAGTGCTTCATATTCTTAGATATGTTTTAACATCGATGCATCCAATGATAAAGACACATTGCTTAAGTCACCATTTTGATGATGGAAAAGAAACCATGCTGCAACCTCACTATATGGCAATTTTCTGGTTTTAAATTCTTTTAGATTTGAATTGATACTGGAAAACGACATTCTGCGTACAGTTTTATATTTTCCTAATTATTTTTAGTACATGTTCCAATATTGTATAAAGTTAAAAACATTACTATTTACTTAGTTTTAGGATTTCTAAAATGGTCAGAGTAAAAGTTCTGTTCATTCACAATTTTAAGACAATATTGTCCATTATGACCAAGTGAGACATTTTAAACTTTTATTTGTGGTCCTTAATGTTGGTTCTGGGGAATGAATTCTAGTCCTTCATGTGTCTTAGTCTCCTGTGTGCCTCTGAGCCTGATGCGTCCTGTAGTTTTATTTTCAATCAACTAGAATAAAGAAAAATTTCACTAGGAAGGATTATTACTTGTTTACTTTCTCCAGCATCTCTTGCATACATAAAAGTAATATAAGACTACACTGACAGAAAATGGTGTTCTTATATGGTATTTATTCGTGGTAACTGTTCATTTTTTGTAGCCTCACTCTGCACTGTCTTGCCCCTTTCCTATCCCCCCCATCCCATAAAACTTGACTGGATCCACTGGAAACCCACTTCCAGGCAGCTTCCTCCTTAAATAGCCTAATCTAAACTAACCTACCCCTGGTAGACCTGCTATAAACTTTCAAAGGCTTAACTGCAACAAGACGCTTTACTGAAACGCCTTCTCTGCTATAGTAAAATCCCTCTTCCACTCCACCCCTTCCTGGAATCCCTGTTCTGCACCACCAGATACCAGGCTACATCTATATCTCCTTTCATGTCCCAACATACTACACCAAGAACCCGGCCTACATGGGGCTCCTCGCTCGAAGCCCCATCTCATCCACCAGATACCCTGCTCCTAACTACTCTAGTCCCTCTCAGTCCCATTGCTCCCATATTCTATTACCTCCAAGATCCTCCCTTCCCTTTCTTCCCCACCCCCAACCAGCCTTCTCCCTGGAGCTCCTCCTGATTTTATCAGAGTCTCTGCCCATAACTAGCCTACTTCTAAGTGGCCTAAATTCTAAAACACAGCCCTGAACCTACCTCTTCCCACAAAGCCCATCGTGCTATATCAAAAACCCTTCACCTCCCTATAACTTCCCTTGAAGCCCCACCTTGCTTGGCCAGAAGCTTCTCACACAGCCCATCTCCTGCCTGGAGAGCCAGCCCTGTTCCTCCACAAGACTCTTCACCTCCCACATCTACCTTCTCAATGCTCTGCCTTGCTCCCCAGATAAACCCAACCCCTATTGGCTCTTCCCTAAGATCTACACGATACTCCACCTGATACCCTGCCCATAATTATCCTACACCATTGTAGCCTTTCCACTCCTTCTCAAAGCTCCTCCTTCAACTAGCCCCATGGCTCCAAGCCCTGCCCTGTTCCAGAAAAACTCCCCCAGAAAACCCACACTACTCCATCTCTCAACACCCACATTGCTCCACTGGAAAACACTGCACCAGTTGCCCTCCCTCTGGAAGTCTCACCAGGCTCAACTGTAAAACACTCCCTCCATAGTCCCTTTTGAAGGTTGCTTTGCCCTACTGGAAACCCTGTCCAAAGTCCATGTCCTGACTTGCAACACTGAGATCCCCACCAAAACTTCTCTTTTCGAGTTGTGACTGGCTACACCAGAAACCCCATCCTAACTATTCTAGAGCACTGGATACTATCACTGCTCTCACAAAGCTCTGGTCCTGAAAAACTCCTACATACATTGTGACTACATCTTGCTCTGTAGGAAACTCCACCTCCACCCTAACACACTTCCCAAAGGCCTGCCATTCTCCACCAGAAACCCTGCCCCTTACTAGCCCATGTCTTCCTAGTACCACCCTGCCCTCTCAAATCTAGAACCTGAAAGGCCTCTCCCTCATAGCTGCACATTCCTGCACCAGAATCCCCACCTTCTGTCTGCCTCTTGCCTCCATTCCCTGCCCTGCCTTATGGGAAACCTCACCCTACATATCCCACAAGGGCTCACAGTGCTCTACCAGCACCGCTCCTCTAAGTAAGCTCCTCCTTTGTAGCCTTGTTCTTCCTTCCAAAAGGTCTGCCCCAAACAGACTCCTCCCCAGTGAACCCGCCTTCTTCAACTGAAAACCTGTCTCCCTGCCAGCCTCCATCTTAAATCTTGCCTACTCCACAAGAGACCATGTCCCTAACAAGTTTAGCCATTCCTGTCCCTTCCCTGCTGTCTCAAAGCCCTACACAGACTGGCTTTCACCCTCAAAGCCCCGCTCTGCTCCACCACAGAGGTTGGCCAATACCAACTCCTCCTTTGAACGAGACAGGACTACACCAGAAACTCCACACCATCTCATCCATGAAGGTCCCATCTAGTAACTTTTATTACAAATATGATTTTATAATGGTCATAGACTTCATACTAATCAATATGAGAAGAAAGAAGTATTGCAAAAAGGCAACAAAAATTAGATATCTATTAGATGTCTTAATCTAGTTTGGTGTTCTGTTACCAGGAAGATACACATTGGGTGAAAATGTCTGAAGGTGATTCTTCTTATTGAAAGTATTCTTTGAAGTATCAGTAAGGTTTCATGAGTGATCATTTTATTTCTAGAAAATTCGTGCACATTACTGCCCATTAACTTAAAAAATATTAGCTATTTAAAATCCTCTGGTTTCGTTGAGGAAAGAGTATCAGTGTGTAAAAAGATGACTTTCAACTCATCTTTCTAATGAATAATTTTGGAGTTGCTTACCTTAATATGTACCAGAAATTATCTACCAGAATCCACTTTGAATTTCCTCCTTCCACTAAAGTGTCCTTTGGAAAAGATTGAAGTGAGATTATACAAGTCAAATGTTAGATATGAAAACGTATTTGAGATCATGACAAAATTATGATGAAGACCCCACCCAATTGCTTTTAATTTTCTAACAAAAGGAACTTAAGCCTATTTAACTGCAGACTTTCTGAAGACTAGAAGACAAGAAAATAAGAAATACCCTGTAACACCATGGTTCTGAAAACAAAACCAAAACAAAGAAAGACAACATAATGAGACAGAAGGGAATGAGGAAGTTGTACATGTGATATAGAGTTTAAAAAACACACTGAATCAGGTAAAAATAATTTTGGTCAACATATTTCATTGTAAATATTGTTCTTTGTTAAGCTGTGATTTAATATATATAGGTCTCAGCAAGGATCTGCCCAGGTAATTGTGTAGTTAGTCAATTTCATCATTATAAGATCATAAGGATGGAAAACTCCACACACCTTAAGACACAACTGCAACATCATTAGACATACACTCTTATTGGTCCAACATTGTAAGACAGACCTGTGTTTTACCAAAGCTTTGTATGTGGTATGCTGTAGTTTATTCAGGCTAAAGAGCTAAAGTAACTCCAATTTGAGATTAATGCCACCATCTTGAGGAGGCTGCCCTCAGATTAACTCCAAGAGAGAGAGAAAAAACACAGGTTGCCAACAACTCTGCCCACCCTTAAGAAAGCAGAACAGTTACCCAAGTGTTCCAGGAACAGAACATACCAATAGTTCATAAAAAGGGCAGTGTACTTAGGGTGGCCTCAAACCAATCATGTAACTGCTTGTGTGGAAATTCCCTAAACTTGTTTGTTCAATACTATAAAAGTTGTGCTGATTTTGTGCTCGGGTCTCTTACTGTCACAGGTTACCGGGTGCATGGAGGAACAAGCTTGAGCTTGCAAATAAAGGACTCTTTTGCTGTTCGCATTGGTCGATGTCTCTGGTGGTCTTTCGGGGTTCCCAAGTCCATGCAACATTTTTGGGGGCTCATCTGGAATCCCCCTCATGAGACCTTCCAGACGCCCCACCACAGAGTCCCAAAAAACCCATCTGTTAAGTCAAGGCATTGCTGTTCTGTATAGTTGGTTGCCTGTAGGTTCTGTATCTGTAATTCTGTTTTCCCACGGAGTCTGTATTCTGGGTGGCAAGGAGTCTTGGTGGACGCGCTATAAGACTGCCAACGGGGTCTGTGAGGAGACGTCCCCAGACCCCTCTGGTTAGATTGCTGTTTAGTACAGACATTTTTTTTTGGGAAATGTTGCGTTTGTAGTCTCACACTTTCATGCAGACATTTTTTTGGGAAGTTTTCCATCTGTATTGGGAAGTTTTCTGTTTTAGGGGAAACTCTCCATCTATAGTCTGGCACTTTCTGGTTGGTAATTTACAATGCTGCAGCGTGCCTTTGTAAGTTGTGTCTTTGTGTTGAGTGTTCTGTTTGTCATTAGGTGTTTATCTTAGCCTTAGGCCTTGGCCCAGGGAGGTGTGAGTATGGGGGAGAATCTACCAGTCAGAGGGGATTTATTTCCCTTGCTACAAAATGATTGGGACTTCCCTTCCACCTTGGAAGGACCCTGGGTAAACAAATGTTGGTGAGATGTCACCCCATTCACTGAGATTTGACTGTTCTCTGTTTTATGTTTCCTGAGATAGGGAAGTTCTGGGTGAGAGTGGCAGGCTCACTCAGAACACTCTGAATACAGTTTGCTGAGTGAGAATGGCACAGAGTTCTGGTAGAGACAAAGGCAGCCTTTGATTGTTGTCTTCTCTAGTTCTGTTTTAGAATTGGTATTAGTTTTAAATGTATGTTTTTGGTTTTGCGTTTTTCTTATTTATTTGAACATCTCTGGGGAAATAAAAGCTCCAGCCTCCAGCTGGCCTGAGTCACAGAGAAGGCTATGTGGCTGGTTTTGACTTTTCAGCTAGTCCCAAAAATGTAAAGTGATTTTATCTAAAATTGATTAAAAAAATCAGGCCAGTTTAGTTTCAGGTGACCCCCGTCACCCCCAGCCTTCCCCCAACAGAAGACATTCAAAATACCAATTGGTAAAATTCCTTGCTAAACAAGCAAGCCCTGGGAAGACGAAACTCAACAAAGTTACTTAGTTTAAAAGAAATATTGTCTTAATTTTTTGTTTGAAAACTTTAGAATGTCTAAAAACAACTGATTTTTATTTTTGCATGCTTAAAGATCTGTGTGAGTGTGTTTTGTATGTGTTTGTGAACATGTTCATGATATAAATTGTCAGCATGCTATAACAATTGGGTGAGTTTAAGTTTAAAATTCAAAAGGTTATAAGGTTTGGACATTACCAAAATCTTTTGAAGAATTTACACATTGTTTTTAATGGCTTTTTAAGGATTCTTTAACTTGAAAATTAGAAAATCTGGTATTTTAGAATGCATAATCAACACTGTAATCAAGATATCTGGCTTAACAAAAAGGAGAAAATTAGAAGCCAACAGAAGACTCATTTTTAGGAGTGAAGGGTGAACAGACACAAGTACAGTTCTGCTGGACATGCATGGTGGAACAGGCCCTGGGAGGAGTCTATGCATGGCGAAAGAGGGCAAGCTGGCACCAACATAGTTCATCTAACCATAAAGAGTTGGACTGGGTGCGTGCCCATTCCACAGGAAGGGTCAAGTGGCCCATCTTTATTCTGTCCCCTTTCCCTGCAGATAGACACTGGAAACCTAATGGTAAAAATGATTGATGTGATGATCTGATTAGCATTGCTAAAACTGCCCCTTGGATGTGTTAAAATTAAAATTAAGGCGACCCTAAGAAGAGGGTTAAAAAGTTTATTTGTATAATGTGATTTGCTCTCAATGATATTCTGCCATTGGAATTTTTTTAAGGCATAAAGGTATTTTATGTCTAGCTTCTTGGTACAGTGATGGTGATTGTAATTTTTGCATAAAGAAAAATTTGTTATTTGAGTTTAAATGTTTGAATGTGTATCTGTTTTAAAACAAGCATCCAAGAGGAAATGAGTGACACATAGCATCGAGAGTTCAAGGGATTTTTCATAATGCAACCAAAAACTAAAGTATAGAATATTGAAACAGAGATTAATAGGAGGCTTACAAATTAGGAATTGATTTCTGTACATAAAGTTTAAAAGTAAATTTGTTCTAAACATTTGCCTCAAAGTGCAAAAAGGAAAAATTAGAATTACCAAAATAATTGCTTAATTCCCATTTCAGTTTGCTCTCATAGGTTTTTTGGTAACAGTTCCCATCAGGCCCACAAAAATGAGGGAGGATTCTTGAAAGTTTGTCACATGTAACTTTAGCACTTAATATGTTTCAGGTAAGAACATGCTTAAAAGCTACTTCTATGTTGACCACCTTGTTGCTTTTAATTTGAGTAAAGTGGCCTTTAAGAGACTCATTGATCTGCAAACCGGTTCGAAGCCAGCCCGAGTAGAAAAAGGTCCATATGAGAATGTCACCTCTACTCAGCCAGCAGAAAGCTGAAAGAGCAAGCAGTGCTGCTTTAGGATTCAAAAGTGGCAGAGTGCTAGCCTCGAGCTGTAGAGCTGAGGGACAACACTCAGGCCCTGAGTTCAAGTCCAGCAACCAACTAAGAGAAATGCCAATGAGGCATTTTTCCCAGTGTGGAGAAGACACTTCTGGGATGAAAGCAATGGAGGAGCATTCAGAGACTGTAAGCCACTGCTTGGATTGCAGAAATAATATCAGATCCTAGAGTCATTTGTGTGCGGCCCTTCAAAAATTGGTCAGAGCCAGAAGTTAATGGAAAGATAGATTGTAAGCATGCCTAATGTCTATGACTATCTACCTTGTAAGCGACAGGAACTTGTCGGTCATCTGTGATAGTAGTAAAAAGCTAAGGTTGTAGAATATGGAGGATAGTTTGGATCCCAACCCCTGTATGTGCCAAAAGCTCTAATTGGCAGTAACTTTTTAGCTGAAACCAGCTACATGAAATTCATCTGCTCAGGAAAAATGTTTGTAAACCTGAGAGTGTGTTTCTATTGATATCTGTCTGAAGGGCTGCATAGTGAACTCTCACATTGTTAGGATAACTAGAGATCACATTCCTAAACCATCCAGAAAGATGCTTTAACAAACCAGAGTGCTAAATAAGCTCCACTCTTGTAGCCAGAACAAAAGGTCTGTGCATATGTCAAAAGTTAAAATATTGTTCTTAATGACATTTAACCCTGGTAACCTCTTTGTAAAATGGGCTAAGGTTATAGCTTCCTGGCTAGGTACAATCAACAACCCTGAATCAGCTTAAAGAAATGACAGAAGATGAATCTTCGTCCATCTTCCCCGTTGAAGAACAAGGGACCAGAGTCACCTTTTTAAAAATGTGGTAAAATTGACAGAAGGGAAAGGCATGGGAAAAAATAGTACACACCTGAGCCCTCTATTTCTGCCTAGAAAATCCTAGATTTATTAAAAACTGTAGTTTAAACAGTTGTCATCTTGGTAAATTGTCCTGGATTATTGTCTAAACAGTCTTAAAAACTAGTGGAGTCACAGACTGCCAAGCCTATGCAATGTATCCTTAACCAGTCTGTGTATGAATTTGCAGCCCAGCACAAGGTGTGACAGTCCCTTGCAGCCACGAAGAGACCATGCTACTGCAAGGTAAAGGTCAACAACAGCCTGGCAGTCACCTGGAGGAAATCTCATCATCACCTAGTTCATCTCCACTGTGGTAGATGTCGACTGAACTCCTGCCTGATTCCATCACCTGAGACTGCTTCCCGGTTGAAAGCTGCTAAAACTAAGCTCTTGTGGAACGTTCTTTTGGTGATATCCAGTAACCCTCTCTAATCCCCCAGTGGATATTGGGGGCAAGGATATCACTGTCTTGCCTTAGGCACTCCAGGGTCACAACCTAGTTTGGCTCTCGTATGGTAATAGCCTGCTTCCTCCTATGTGTGTTTTAAAGATAAAGGAGAGATTTTTTTAATCAGTGGAAGTAGTAAGAGGAATGAGACCCAGACCTAATCTTAGCCTTTAACTCCTCTGTACAGTATGTTCACAAATAAAATTAAATTAAATTAAAAAAAAAAATCTAGCAAGCTTTTCATCCCACTGGTGCTTTCTGAGATAACTTGGTTCCACAAGTCAAAGGAAAAATGGGCAGTTTTAAACTCTATCCACAAAGAAGCTTATGGAATTTTAAAGAACAGAAGGGTAGTAAAGAAAGCCTTAAGAAATGAATTGGGGAAAAATTGGTATCCTCTGGATAAGAAAGGATTTAAAAAGTACTGATCGTCTTAAAATGTTTGTAAAGAAGACAAACCTCAGAAAGTTTAAGTATGTAGCAAATACTATGAGTATGTCTTAAAATTGGAGCTTAGGAGTACAGTTGGTATAAAATTATGTTAGCTGTGACATACGGAGTCAGGATTGCTGGAAGGAAATGTTAGGGCCTTTGATACGGTTAATTTTGTTACTCACAATCGGACCTTGTAGACTGGTGTCCTTTGTAAAAGAGAGAATCAGCACAATCCACCTATTAGCTCTGAGACCCCAATACCAAACTGTATATATAGAAGACTGTGCCAATTATGGGACCATGATTGGTCCCTGATGCTCTAGAAGAGGAGAGAATGAAGAGCCAAAGTAAATCCAATTTGAGATTAACGCCACCATCTTGTGCTAGGCTGTCCTCAGAGTAACCAAGAGAGAGAAAAAAAAACACAGGTTGCCACCAACCCTGCCCACCCTTAAGAAAGCAGAACAGTTACCCAAGTGTTCCAGGAACAGAACATACCAATAGTTCAGAAAAAAGACATTGCAGTTAGGGTGGCCTCAAACCAATCATGTAACTGCTTGTGTGGAAATTCCCTAAACTTGTTTTTTCAATATTATAAAAGCTGTGCTGGTTTTGTGCTTGGGGTCTCTCACCCTCACCAGTTACCTAGAGCATGGAAGAACAAGCTTGAGCTTGAAAAGAAAGGACTCTTCTGCTTTTCACATTGGTTGTGGTCTCTGGTGGTCTTTCGGGGGTCCCAAGACCTTACAACAGGGCTTGATACAAAATGTCTCTGTCCAGAGAATTAAATGACGGCATTTGTATCTAAAAGGATTTGGGGTCATTATTAAAATCTAACACATTCTGAGGTTTTTATTTGTACCTCTCTCCCTTTCTTTCTTCCTCCCTTTCTTTCTTTTCTTTCCCTCCTTCCTTCCTACCCTCCTTTCTTCCTTCCCTCCTTCCTCCCCTTCTCTCCTCCTCCTTCTCTACTTTCTTTTATTTCTCTCTTTTCTCTTTTTATCTTTCTTCTCTTTTCGTTCCTCTTTTAGGAAATGAGTATGAATTTAGATATTTTGTTTGCAGAACAAGTATTCTACCATTAGAACAATCCTTTTTCAATTTAGTTACTTTGCTCATAGGTTATCAATTTTGCTGAGCGCTGAACAGAGGCTAAGATCCTCACCTCTATCTGCCAAGTAGCTGGGATCACAAATGCATTCCAACATGCCAGGTTTTAGGATGATATGAAAACCTTATTACTTTTCTTGCACACTGGTTCTGAACTGTGATACTCTCAAATTCTACCTCTTTAGATAGTTATGTGAGCTCCAATAACCTGCCCTCAGTATAGATGGTCTAAATAAATGATTGAAGGCAATTTCACTTTAATCTATTTTTTACCAGTCCAGGAGCTGTTATAATTTTATTTCTAGACAACATTTGTGTATATGTGCACATTAGCTTTAAAATATTGCTTTCCTCCCTTTTTTCCTTTTTTACTTTTCATGGTCATGGGGCTTGAACTCCGGGCCTAGGCACTGTCTCTAAGCTGTTTAGATCAAGGCTAGCACTTTATCACTTGAGCCACAGTGCCACTTCCGGTTTTCTGGTGGTTAATTGGAGGTATGGGCGTCACGGATTTCCTGCCAGGACTAGCTATGAACTACCATCCTCAGATCTCAGCTCCTGAGTAGCTAGGATTACAGGCATGAGCCACTGGCTCCCAGCTAAAATGTTACTTATTTCAAGTTCTGTGACTTAGTTGAGGGAGTATCATAGGTGTGTAGAAAGGTAACTTTCATGTCATCTCTCTAAATAATTTCAGAATTTTATTTTCATAATATTTATTGCAGTGATTAATAACAAAAGCTCCCAAAGTAACAGAATGATCCTTCATTTTCTCCTTTCCATAGATATTATTGGAAGAATTGAGTGAGACCTAAGTCTAAGAAAATAGGTACTTGAAATTATAAACAATTTTTTGATGACACATAAAGAGCCAGATTACACAACGTGTTTTTCATTTTCTAAAGAAAGGAATGTTATAAAAGTATATTTATTGGCTGGATTTTTCATCTGAAAAAGAAAAAAAAATATCATAAAAAAGCTGAAGGGGATCAGCAAACATGTAAGTGTGATATAGTATTGGAGACTTTAAGACATGAAATTATTCAGGTAAAATAATTATTTGGGAAAGGTATATGCTCACTAAATTTATTCATTTTAAATTTTATTTGATTTACATGCCACTTAATATATAAATACATACATGTGTATATTTAGTGTATTGTGTATTTATGTGTATATATATATATATATATATATATATATATATATATATATATATATATATATATGTCAGCAGTATCTGTTCAGTGAACTGTATGGTTAGGTAATTTCATCATGCCAAGCTCATCAAAATGATGGACTTCCATAAACCTTAACAACCCAGCACAGCACTGCACATGCAAACTTAAGCGTTCACCATTGTAAGCCAGACCTATGCTTTACCAAAGCTTTGTATATAGTATGTTATTTTCTCATTTAGCCTTGACACAAAATGTATTTGCCCCTAGAATTATATGATGGCATTATAACTACAATGATTTAGTGTAAATTTTTACATTGAACATATGCTCATTGTGAGTTGTTCTTTCTTTCCTTTTCTTATTTTTATCTTTAGGAAGTTGATTTGAGTTTTGATGTTGTGTTTGCCAGACAGATACTCCACCACTGGAGTCCCTCCACCAATCCTTTCTTGTTTAAGTTACATTACTCATAGAGTAGCAACTTTTGCACCAAGCGTAAAAAGCAGGGATCATGATTACATTCCAATATCCCTACCTAGTAGGATGATATGGGTGATACTTTCCTTCCTA
>NW_024872180.1:0-21351 GCF_019054845.1 Dipodomys spectabilis
TAAAAGTAATAACTTAAAACACAATTTGTATTATAACTAGACAGTATAGTTCAGTGGTAAAACATTGGCCTAACATATGTGAAGAAATTGTGTGATTTCCCAAGCATTAGAAGTACACACACAAAAAACCCACATAAACACACACATACACCACATACACATATTTGGAATATTGTTATTATCATATTAAACAGAGGAAATTATCACAAACAATAAAAGTATTTTAATACGTGAAATCATAATATTGCTCACACTATTTAAAAGTTTAGTATAAATAAAATAGTCACAAGATACTTGGATTCTTATAGATTAAGTAAGTTGATTATTAAGAAATAAAAGACATGTGAAATTTGCAAAAAAGTTTTAAATAATAAACATTTTAAAACATGTGTCCTTTTATTTTGAAAAAAGATTGATGTTACTGGTGTTTTAACTCAAGATTTAGAATATGGTAACCAGGTGCTCTAAATCTTGCTAGGGATGGCTATATCTCTAATCTTTTCACTCTGGAAATTTTACGATAATATCTCATAGTTTCCCAGTCTCTCCTGAATTACAAACCCTATTTATACTTCCCACCATAGTTAAAAAATGGAAACCTCAAATCACTATGCCCAGCTCGGTTTTTTTTTTTTTTTAATTCAAGTACAAATATTTCCAAAAAGTGACCATGTAATGAAGCCTTTTTAAATAATGTATGTGATTCTTGAAAATACAGTATTTGTTACCTGAAAAATATGTTTAGAATTATAAGAAAATAAATTTGTTTAAATTCAGCAACCATATAAAATTTAAGAAAATAATTTTTACATATTCACGTTAACTATTTTGAAAGCAAAACATATGTCTGAATAATTTACATGTGTTAAAATTATGCAAAACTAAATTAACTAATCCTACAACTCTGAAAAAAGAATTACCATAAACAAAACTAAACAATTTAGTTCAAAATTTGAAATTGAGAAAATAAAATGAAGTGTACTCTTTAGCTGACTTAAGTAACTATAAGCCCTCTGTATATCAATTTTATAATAAAAAATGCATTAACAAAGAAAGAAAAGTACCCATTGGACAATAGCGACAGGAAAAGCATTAGTAGTTCTTTTTTGAGTGTGCAAAAAAATCAATGGAAGAGATAACAATGTTCCTTCCATAATAAATGTACTCATTACCTTATTTATGTAACTGTATCCCCTCTGTACATTACTTTTACAATAAAATTAACTTGAAATTAAAAATAAACTGAATAATATACCAATTAAGAATTCGTGGAGACTTAGGAAGGTGGCTCACTAGTAGAGCTCTTGCCTTGCATGCTTGAGGCCCTGGGTTCATTTCCTCAGCATCACATAAACAGAAAAAAAAAAGCCAGAAGTGGCACTGTGGCTCAAGTGGTCAAGTGCTAGCTTTGAATTATCCTTGAGGAACAGCGAACAGGCCCAGAGTTCAGGTCCCACGGCCGGAACCCCACCAAAAAAATAAATAAATAAAAACAGAATTACTAGAACCATTGGTTAAAAACTTTTTAAAAGACTGCCCTAAGTACCCAAGTAATATAATTCGGTGATACTATTTAAATACTTCAACAGAGAAGCCAAAAGTTTAAAAACTGTTACAAAGTAAAGTAATAAATCAGAATATATTACTACTACTAATAATAATAAGATAAATTTATAGTGGTAATCAAATATGTAAGAAATGAGGCAATTTGCCATTCGTTTGCACTTAGTAAGTGAGAAAGAATTTTCTAGGTCTTTTTAAATATATAGTAATTTTAATGAAGAAACTATTCTGTCACATCATATGATAATTAGATGAAGCTGATATTAGAACAAAGAGCAGATTGTGCTAAGTTTTTGGATGTTAAAGTATATACTTATTTTGGTTGTAGGAAACTGTGTTCAACTTGGGGTATTGTTTTTGTTAGACTGGTGTCATATCAGTGGTTAATTTTAGGATAGGGGTTCCCTTTCCACAAGAACATGCACGTAATCTGTCTTTTTAGCCTTCCCATTTATCAATGGCATAAGAGTTGCACACCAACTTTTCTAGTTTCCTACCTTGGCTGGCCTGGATTCTGCAGTCCTTCCAATCTTAACCTGTAGATAGTGCAGGATGGTGGAAATGATCCAATGCACCCAGCTATAGATTTGGAAGAAAGTCCACTAAACTTTTGGCCTGGATTCTGTTCTCAAGTCTCCTCAGTAGTTAAAAGTTTAGATGGGAGCCCCTGGTGCCAAGCAGTAAGAGTATTTCTTAAAGCAAATAGACATATATATGACTTAGGCATGTGAACACCTCAGGACAAGAATAAAAGAGCAGTGAAGAGCAGAGGATAGGCCCAATTTTAACTAGCTACTTGGAGGCTGGATAAACTTAGCTAGCTACTCTGGAGACAGATATGAAGACCACTATTCAAAGCCAGTCCTATCATGAAAATACATGCGATTATCTCCAAAAAAACAGAAGTAGAACAATAGCTCAAGTGGTAAAACATAATCCTTGGTCACAGAAGCTTAAGGATGATGACAGAATGAATGAGCACTTGCACATGTGCATGTGTGTATACACATGCATGTACAAACACACACACACACACACACACACATACACACATGAGTATTTCAATACGAAGTTCTTTTTTTACCTTGCTGTAATCTATTTCCCTGTATTAGTTTACAAATTAACAAAATCAACTAAGCACCTATTTACATACAACTCATCACTTTTCTCTAAAGTCAATTCTCCTTCTGGAAGCATGCTTTTATTTGACCCAAATGTAAACTACTTAGGAGTTTGATTCTTCTCCCTCAATTCTGTAGAATTAGATGATTGTTTAGCTTCCTCCAAGCAATATAATATTGTGAAATCCTGCATCAAGCAAAGTATTTCTTTCACTAGAAGGGAAACTTCTGTCAAACAATTAATAATAGGTTTTCCTTCTCTTTCCTTGCATCTGTAGTTTTATTATCTTCATATATTTCATGATCTGTCTGTGTATGACAAAGACTGCTGTGAAAATAAAAAGACCCTTCGCAGCACTTATCATTTATATACCATCAATAGATATGAAGGTGTTTAAATATTACTGAAATTGCTTTGGAACAAATCATGTTCACCTTGACTATCATGAAAAAGAATTGGTTTCTCAGCACTTAACATAAGAACTTGTTTGAAAGAAACAAAAGAAAAAGTGAGGAACAACTAAACACATACAGTACTCAAGAACCAGCAGGAAATGCAAAGGCTTAAAAAAACATCAGCTATGACAAGCTTATGAAAATCCTGACTACATAAGAGTCTCCTTTTGTGAGGATAGAGGTTAAAGCCCAGACTGGACAGAAATAACTATACACAATGCCATGCACCTATTATTCTAAATTCCAGGAAGAATAACATAACATGGACTGAGCCCAAGGTCATACACAATTATCTGAAAAATAATCAGTATGATTTAGGGCTGGGACATGACAAAGTGGTAAGAACACTCATTTAGGGGCACACGACACTCAATTCAAACTCTAATATTTGGGTATTAAAGTAAAAAGCTATGATTTTAAATAATTGGAATAATTGTAAGATTTGAGTATTTGAGTGGAAAAATGCATGAGAGAGATAGAATGAACCCATGTTGCAATACTTTCAACTTAAGTGAAAATGTTTTATGGTACTTCAGACAAAACAGAGTTACCTTGCAAATGAGCATGGTTGTGCATTTGGGTGATGGAAATACTTTACTTACACAGGTATAATTAAATTGATTTTATTTGGGTAGATTGTACTTCTGAACTAAGAGCCTGGATGATATCCCTGAGAATTTTCTCTCAAGGCTACTACTCTACTACTTTGAGCAACAGTTCCAATTCTGATTTTCTGTTGGCTGTTTGGTGATAAGAGGCTCCTGGACATTCTTGCCCAAGATGGCTTCAAACCATGATCGTCAGATCTCAGCCTCCCGACTAACCAGGATGCCAGGCAATAGCGGCCAATAGTTTTAATAATTTAGTAAATTGTACAGTTACTGAAGTTATTCATTATCTTTATAACCTGTGTAATATATGTGTGTATGTATATATCAATGCATACGGATAGAAATATTTTAACATATTTTTGTATCTACAGTAGATTTATGAAATCATCCATTATAAAATAAAATGGAAACAAAAGTTAATAAGGGTCAAAACAAAGGAAAATATCACATGTTTCTTGTTGTTGAATGGAATACGAATTGCGAGAATCAGTTTGGGAAAACCATCTCCACGTTAACAAAATGGATAAGAGCTATTAATTCCTATCCATCTATTTGCCCATGTTGTGCAACCTCACACACGAGTGTCAAAATCAAAAAACACTTTTTGCCTTTGCTTTTAACTCACCTGTTATAATTTATGGATTAGATGTTGTAATCAAATAAAGACTAAAATAATGTTATGTGAGGCTATGAATTAGAGCTGAAAATGATTTTAAATATGATAATATCGAAGTAAATTGCATATTTCTTACTTTTACTCTGTCATGTCCCTCATTCCAACATTAGGAAAGTATATAGAATGTTTTCATTGAATTATATGTACAATTATGAAAAAAATTTATTGAAAGAATATGGGCACAGTGTGGTTTTAGCTTCTTGAGACCTGTAGAGGGAAGTTTGTTCTTGAGGATTTGCAATACATTGTGATGAAGATGAAGGGAGTGATGTGCTTATTCTGGAAAACTGGCTAGGGGATTCTTCCCATAAAGGTAGTGATGAATTCTTCCAGAAGGTTACAGTAAAATCACTTTCACAACCATGTTCACTGCTGCACTACTCACCATAGCCATGTTACGGAAACAACCCAGATGTCCTTTGGTGGAGTGATGGTTGGAGAAAGTGTGGCACATATACACAATTGGATTGCACCCATCCATTTTGACGACTGTTACATTATTTGGAAAGAAATGGATAGATCTAAAAATATATTAAGTGAACTAAGTCAGAGCCAGACACACAAAGGACCCATGTTCTGTCTCATATTTGGAAGCTAGAAATTTATACAAGTTTACACAAAAATATTAACCAAAGCATCCTATTTGCAGAGGAGTATTTCAAAGGTGTAATTTCTTATAAAAATTGAACTTTACTCCAACAAAATGAATACCAGGAAACTATCACTTGGAAGATGTGAGTGGAAGTCAAAAGGAAGGAATAAAGAGAGTTATGGAGGAAGAGAGTGAAGGTATAATACTCAATGCAGATGTATGAAACTAGAAAAAATTAAAGTGGGGTGAGGTTTAGAAGGGTGTGGACAAGTTATATAAAGATCCAATATATTTAAAAAATTGATATGTTGAATGGAAATTCCCTTGTACAAGTATTTAAAATAATATAATTAAATATAATTAAAATATAATTAAATATAATTAAAAACAATGGAGACATCTGATCTTAAATTCTATTTCCATCTCTTTTAAAAAATAAAATTATTTGCTCTATAATTTGATCAGAGGGATGGATTTTGTGGTTAGCTAGATCATTGCACATCTGTCTCTCTCTTCATCTCTCCCTCTCATGGTTCTCATAGGTAATATGATTGCTCCATAATTATCCTAATGTATTTTGCTTTTATATTTTTGGTTGCATCATTTCACTGTCTGCTCTGTCATTTCCCAATTCATTTACATATAAGGCATTATTTCCTATTTTCTCATACCTAGAATAAGCTGCACATGAAGACACCACTGGTCCTCATTTTCAGTCTGTCCCTTTGAATACGGAGGAAAATCTTTCCTCTGCTCTCTACCAAATCCCTACTCACCAGTTAGAATAATTTAGAATAGTAAAAATGAAAAAAGAGAAAATAAATAATAGTGAAAAAAACAGGTGCAGGAAATTCACCGTATTTTTGTGACCAGTTCATCCAATGTGAACTATTGGAAAACATGGACACTTCATTCTCACTGGCACTCAAAAACTCTGGTTAGGCAATTCTGATGAAATTGAGGAATAAGATGAAAAAATGAGAAATGGTATCAACTGCAAGAAAAAAATGGCGAAGGATTCAAGCAAATTTCTTCTTTGTTCTGCTGAAAATAATGGCCTTACTACAGTGCAGAGACTACTTTCCAAAAAGGCCACTCATGTGAATACTAAGGATAACGATGAGTATACCCCTCTTCATCGAGAAGCCTACGGTGGACACTTAGACACTGTCTATGAGTTGGTGGCTCAAAGCAGATATTTATGTAATAACTGCGAATGGCTGGACACCCCTGCACAGTACTTATACATGGAATAATACCAGAGTGGTTTCTTTATTTCATCATGATGCAGACACCAATGGCCAAACTAAAGGCTTCTTGACCCCCTTGTATCTTGCTGCTGGGAATAGATATAGCAAAGATAAGCTGCTTCTGTTGAACCATTATATCAAACCAGATCTGAAGCACAACTTGGAAGAAACTGCATTTGATCTTGCCAAAAGGATAAGTATGTATCACTACCTCTTTGAAGTTGTGGAATGCTGTACAAATTGTTTTCCTAAGTCCTAATGGTTTGGGTAACTTTCTTAAATTTCAAAATTGCCAGTCCGTCCCATGTGTCCATACAAAATATTTTCACAATACAAAGAAACAGCAATATCTTACTTTAAAAATTCATGGATTCCATGGTATTCTTCCAAGTGAATTGCCTGACTTTGATGTCAAAATATATTCGAGTTGTTTGTATACATCAATAATGATTTCTATAGTGTTTGTGATTTTTTTAATCAGAAATAATTTTAACTTATCTGTTGAAATGAGTAGTACAGAAACTAAAGATATTTCTGGTGCTTGTCTGAAAAAAGTATATTTTAAAATATTTAGTATTCTGTTTGTATAATGTCTATAATCTATTTCTTTCCCTCCTAGATATAATACTTTGAATTCGACATTGTTTTATAATATATAGGTTCATTAATAAATGTGTCCTTTCAGATTGCTTTCCATATAGAAACAATTTAAGATTCCTTTAATTCCTAGGTCCTTATAGAATTTTATTTCTTTAGGTTAAAATGACAATGCTATCTTATTTCAAAAGTTTTATAAAGGTTATGCTATGTAAAGGCTTTTCTAAAAAACTGAAGATTGAATACACTGATGACAAAATAACTGTTATTTCTACGAATTACATGTATTATTACACTTGTATATTTGTAATCAACTTTTTAATAACTGTTTTTCACTTCTTGCATCTGAAGAATGAAAAATATAGAATACTTCACAAATTTTCATATCATCCTTGTGCAAAAGCAATGTTAATCTCTGTATTGTAATTCGGGTAGACGTGCTGCTGAAGCATGTAGTATCCTGTAAATTTAAGTAGTTAATGATGCAATCTTAAGACAGGCATATATCCTTGGTTGCCTATTTGTAACAAGGACACCTTATTGTTCCCTAAATTGCTATTCATCTTATTTCTGTAAAATTCTGTGTATGGTGGAAAAAATTATATTGTTTGTTCGATTGCTCATATTTGCAATTTTTGTCAACAACTATTTTAAGTCTTTCTCATTTGAAATTTGATCGTACTTTGAAGCCTTTATACCTACGTCCAAAAGTGATGGATTTTCAAGTACTTATTTATGAACTGATTTAGCTTTGTGGAGCTAATGGATTCAAAGTAAGCCTTGCTTAAGAGCTACTTCTAAAATCTTGCAGCTTAAAATTTCCCAAATGAGGTCTTACTGGCACAAATGTCTCCCTGACACTTTACCCTCACTCCATGTAGGAACAGACCAACCAGAATATCTTACCCTGACAGCATAGATTGTCTTATTGGAGCAAAACTAATCTTAGTTACATAGGATCATAGAGAGACGAACAGTTCAGACAGAACTGTTCAGACTAAGCCGGGCTCATGCCTGTAATCCTAGCTACTCAGGAGGCTGAGATCTGAGGATCACAGTTCAAAGCCGGCCTGGGCAGGAAAGACTGTGAGACTCTTATCTCTAATAAACCACCAGAAAACAGGAAGTGGCGCTGTAGCTCAAGTGGTAGAGAACTAGCCTTGAGCTGAAGAGCTGAGGGACAGCACCCAGGCCCAGAGTTCATGCCCCATGACTGACCAAAAAAAAAAAAATAAAATAAGTGTTCAGACTAGAAGGTATTTTTTCTGAATATAATTGTTTATTACACCCTACCATTTCAAAAGTAGCTAAAGCCAAGATGGTGAAAAAATTATTCATATGCATGATTACCTCATGTCCTGGCTTGTCTACCATCCAACCAGGCAGGAACTTACACCAATGATTTTCTATCACAAAATATATTCCATAGCTCCAGGAAAAGTCCATATGTTTCTCCTCATTATTAGGCATTAAATTGTTTTAATCACAGTGTTTCCTCTTGCCTCTATACTGTACATCTCCGAATGGTAAAGCTTTAGTTCTAATTCTACCAAACACTGAGGTATAGGTAATGGAATAATATTTTAAAACAGTTGCCTTTGTTACCCTAACCTCAACAGAACAATGCAAAACATTTTCTTATATAATATATAATTATGTATTTTATATTTATATGTGCTGATTTTATATTTCACACAGTGAATCTTACTGGAATTAATTGATAATTTGACAAATTAATTGATATTTACTTCAATAAATAGATTGGAATATAAATAATCAGGATTAGAATATATATTAGAATATAAAAATTATCAATACAATGTTTTCGGTATAAACTTGTGATACCTTCTAAGTGTTCTTTGTCTTCTGAATTCACATGGTAAAAAAAAAACCAATATTGTTTTCCTCTAATCTATAAGGGATTTTACACTTCTGCTCTGTTTATTGTTTAAACTCTCTGGTCCCAAACTGTTTTTCTCCATATTTCTGAAGCATTCCTACTGATTATACTCAAATTTTGCTGATATGATGTCTAAAAGGTATTATTCTTCTACAGGATCCACGGGACCTAGGATCCCAAGTCCCAGTTATCCGTGTCATCAGATAACTAGGGCAAGAGTTTTCACCTAGGCCCATGCAACATGAAAACAGAAAGTAATTGAAGACCCATCTCAATTTCTCATTTCCTATATTTCAGGGCTCCAATTCCTTGAAATGCAGGAATTAGCAGTAAGCAATTGGAAAATGCAAGGCAACTTAAAATGCAAGATGAGATCACAAAATGTGAAAGTACAGTAATTCAAACTTTCAATTTTCAGAAGACCATCCCATATGAGTGAACAAGACAACAAATGTCACAAAATTATTTGTAATACCCCTCTCCTAAGGATTAATGAATGATTTAAGTCCAGCATCAGCAGGCCAAAAAATAGTTCCTGGAATGATAGATCCATAATTGGTCTAACAATGCTAGGAATACTTGTCATAGAGTTCAAATATAATTCAGAAAAAACAATAATTGAGAAGTTCGTTAGTGCTTCAAAACACTGGTACTTCAGTAAAACTTGGTTCTGTAGTGTAAAAACGTTGTCATTCTAAAACAAATGATAACCTACATTCAATCTCCTGAAACTATATTCCTTTTCAAATAAACTTTTTAAAATCACATTTGCCAAATTAACACTTTACAAGTAGGTGATATTTAGTGACGTTACTAGTTTTTCAAGTGTAGGGAGCAAGTTACAATAGAGTTGATTTATTTACCCAGCACTAATGCCAATCAGATTCAACCATTCATTAAAGTGTAGAAATAGGACCCCTCACCATTTGTGTTTTTCAGTAGGTGCCTTCGAAAATTTATTAAATAGATCAGCCTCCCATATTTCAAACCAAAACATTAGCTAATAAAGTAAATTTCGTCACATAATAAGTACATTTTAAAAAGTCGTAAATAGTTGCCTTATCATATGGTGTTTTATGTTTTCCCTATCTAACATAGTAAGAAATATGACTTTAAGTCTTGAATATGGGTATGTATCAGAGATTTGACAAACATAAAATCTGTCTTCTATTTCTATCATATTCCTCTACAGTAGCAAATTTTAGTTTTTTTCTTTTTCCAAAACTCATAGGTGGTAGAAAATATCCCATGTAAAATAAAATAATCACAAACCACTGTACAAAGCCATTTATAAAACTGTTAGTAAGGAATGCATTCTAAGCCATTTTTCAACTTTCTTTTTGACTAATGAGTAATCTTCCAAATGGAGGGGAATAAAATCATGTCTAGGTGCTTCATGTCTCCAGTCTTGCAAATTGTTACTTCAGATGAATGAATTATGGGAATATAAGCTGACATCAGTTTAAGTATATGCAGAATTGAAACTCCATGGAATGCATATAAACCTTTCAAAGTACTAACAGACAGTTGAACAGAATGACTATCAGGAAGTTGAAACCAGAGAGGAATAATAGTAAAGACATAGAATGAATGAAAAATGGAACAATGGTCAAGTACAGCTAGAATACTCAATGTACACATGTGAGAAAGGAAGTGGTAAATTGGAAATAAATCTTGTAGAAGGGGTTGGTTGAAAATGATAGAAGAAGTGACTCTGATCCAGGAACATTGAACAATTAGATGGACATATTTAATTGTAACACACTAGCACAACATTTTGAAATTCAGTGAAAAAACACAACAAAAAACAAAAACACACAAAAAGCACAACCAAACAGCAATCTCTATAGAATATGATTATGACCTCTCAAAATTTTAAATAGTTAATGAAGGACAATCTTGGGAAAACATACAAAGTTGTTTAAAGTGGGCAGTTTGGGGTAGAGGAGAATTTTTAACAGATTTAAATAGGTTGTCTAAGGTTATAAATCACCTACATCTGCTGCAAATATTTTCTTCTGCGAGTTCTCTTGGTCTGAACTGGATGCTCCAGTCCTGGGCCACACTTGATCGCTTTTGAAGATAAAATGGAAGTAACAAGATCAAGATCCCATCACACCACTGGAGAGGAAACAGTCCTCTATGTTTTCTCTCATTTCTATTGACTACTTTTATTCATAAATTTACGTCGAGTAATTTGAATTACATATTTCCTTCTTTGTTCTGGCAAAGTAATTGTTCAAAATAATTCACTAAATATTATTTTCCATTTTTTTCTATCATGCTGTTTACTTGTCCATGAGAGTCCATTAAACTTCCCCCTTGCTTTTGGTTGCCACGGAAACCCAGCATCAATGATAATGAGGACAATCTCTAATGTAAAACTCTGTCTCCAAAATACCAGTCCAAGAAGCTGTGATCACAAATATTTAGCTATACTTTTTTCTTTTGTCTTTTACCTTGAAAGTCTTCTTGTGTCTAAAGTGCCCTCAAAAATAAGTACTCCACCAATTTTTGGTTCAATCACTTCTAACCTCAAAGTTATATTTTGCTAACAAAATGCTTAGAGAAAACCGAAGAATACTGCACTTATATATTCTCTCTTAAGACTCTCCATAGATACCATATCAGGAGTAGTGAAGTTAATCTTTGCAAAATTATTTCAATAGATTATTTTTCTTTGTTTTGCATTTGCTCAACAAGATGTATGGAGAAGAATAGAGTTAAATCACCCATACCTTGAAGGACAGTGTCTGTTACAAAAGAACAATGCTCCTATGTTCTACTTCTCTGTCCTCCTCTTAGCTCTTGCCGGATTTCCTACTTATCACAGATTCTTGGCTTCAAATCTAGTGAAGGTGAAGGACTATAAGGCCTCCCCCATTGCTACATTGTAGAGCTAGATCTCCTGCAGGAGGTAAGCATGAACGACGCACACGAGGAACACATATTGGGAGAACAGGCTTAAGCATGTCTGGTTTATTTATGCAAATGGGTTGGGATTTTATAGCCCCAGCTTTCCCAACCTCCTGAGTCCTTCCCAGCCAATTACTTAGCGGGCAGTTGATGATGGGCACTGCTTGGTGACAGGCACTGTTTGGTCCCTAGGGGGCATGTAGGGAGCATGTACAGCTCATGGTTGGCAGGCTAGGCAGACATGCCTGTGGGTCATGTCTCTATGAGCAGGAAGTGTGCATCAACTGCTACTCTAGCTGACTCAACCAGATCTGACCGGCTCTACCCACAAAATTCCCCTTTTCTTTTAAAAGGACTATCATTATGGTGACCCATCGTTGGAAGCGTTTTTGCCGGGAGTACAAGCATTTAATAATTCCTAGGAGAGTAAGCCCTACAAGTGCAAGGCCTCCCCAGATGACCAGAGATGATGGCGAAAACCATTGTTGTAACTTTTTAAGCACATTTTCTAAAAAGGAGGCAGCAGGAATAAGCTGTATGGTGGTCTGGTTTAGGTGGTTAACATCATGCAGCAGGTTTTGGGTGAAGTTTAACTACTCAAGGGACCTAGGAGGACTTTGATGTAGTTACTAAGTTCAGAGACATTGGGTGCAGGAGTGGAAAGCTGACAGACAGAATAGTGATAGCATTATATAGTCCTCCTTGTTTTAATCGAAGAAACGTAATCTGTTCTTGGAGCAATTCTATTTGTTGTTGGAGCACAAGGAGGCCTCCCTTAAGATGATTGGCAACTTGTAAATGTTATAATTCTATTGATGACAGTTGAGGGATGAGCTGGTTTATCTGTTGCACGGTGGACACGCCTTGGGACAGCAATATAGCAGCGGCTGAAGCCACTGTAGCGATGATTGTGGACCCGATTGCAATGATCAATCCTACTGTTCTTTTAGTGCGTGGACGAATCAATTGAATCTGGGAAAACTGAGGGTCATTAGTAGCCGGAACAATAAATGGGGGAACACGTACCAAACCTGCAAAAGGATATGAGTCATTGGGTTGCCAGTGATTGCTGAAAGTGCAAGTAGGGGAGGAGTTGTCTCCTAGACAAAAAAAGAATGGGGCTCTAACCACAACCATTCCTGACTCCTGGTGGTATCCAGATTGGTTACAGTGATGAGTATTGGCCAATAGGAAAGGGGACAAATCGATGCAGGAATGTGATGAGCAAATGATTGGCGTGGGGGCTCCTAGGTCTCTCAATCGTCCTCCTGAAGAGTCATAAAACTCCTTTAGATTTTGGGGTTTGGGATCTTTTTCAGATTGGTTGTATATACCCGGGTAGAGGGACAACGCGAGGTCCCCAAATACTTGCCTTGCCAGGAATTGGCACAAAGGCTAATCACTAATTCCTCAAGAGGAGTGCAAAGAGTGCCAAAGGTATCAAACTGACTGCGTGGGCACAACTGCATATGAAAAGGTATGTCAGTAGCCTGATTGCAATTTTTTCTAGTGGGACAAATGGGGTAGGGTCCTGTGTAGTTCCACCATCCCATCCCATGCATTACTATTGTGAGGGGGATGATACAGCCATCAAATTGCTTTATTGTCTCGTTTGTAAAACAAAAAGAGATGGCTCCCTTCCATCTAAAAGTAAGGTTTGTTTTTTGATGCCATAAGGCGTCTGCTGGGAAAGGAAGGCCAACCGTGCCATTGGAAGAAAGCATTTGAGGGAAGATGGTGGTAACCTCCCCTACCATCATTAAGATTTGGGGGCTGGGCACTAAAGTTATCTTACCCTGCCCTGCAACAGATTGAGAATTGGCTGTAATTATGGCACACATTAGGAGGAATAGAATACTATACCCCAGATCAGGGTCTGGGGCCATAGCCTGGGCTTGTTCAACCAAACCCTTTAGGTCTCCCCAAGTGATGGCATGGGCTCTAGCTCGATGTTTGTGTCTCCTCTTCCTCACACTGTTCAAGCATAACTGATGCATCTTGTTTGTAGGTGGTGACGGTTGGTCGCACAACTGCAGCCGGGATCCAAACAGGTTTATCACTCGTGTCTGGAAAGATACAAGGAAATCCTCTCTCTTGTGCCATTAAGGGAGCAGTGCCTCCCATTTTATTGTGATGTGGTCCCTCCATCTAACCAAAGGGACCAGAGTAGGTGTTTTCATGAGTCCCCAATGCAGGGATGCGGGGGTACCACATGTGGTGGGTGTCAATGTTAAAGGCAATAATTTAATTGTGTTTGGGGATCTTTAAGCCCTAGCCCCTCCAGTTCCCCCTTTTCTTTTAAAAGAACGGTCTTGATTTCTTTATGACTATGTTCAACAATGGCTTGGCCTTGTGGGTTATATGGAATACCTGTCTGGTGTGTAATGTTCCAAAAGGTACAAAATTCACGAAAATGGAAGTGTAAGCAGAGCCATTGTCTGTTTTAAGGGTCCAAGGAACACCCATAATTGTAATGGCATGTAGAAGTTACTTATAGCGTTCCGTGTTGCTTCACTGTTAAGGCTAAAGCTGTTATAAAGACTGAGAATGTATCTATACATACATGGACGTATTTTTGTTTACCGAATTGGGGGATATGGGTTATGTTCATTTGCCGTGTTATTGGGTCTAAGGCCTCTGGGATTTGTTCCCATGGGTTGAAGTGGTCCTCAGGGTAAAAGAGGTGCACAAGAGGAGCAGGACCGAATCATGTGCTTGCATTGTTGGTGTGTTAAATCAGGAAATAACTGTTTGATATTAGCTTCTGTTAAATGAAAATGACCATGTAACGTTTGGGCCTGGTCCATGCACATATTGGTGAGTAGTACAGTTGGTATGACAGCGCAATCAATGGCTTCATTACCAGCAGCTAGGGGTCCGGGGAGGTTAGTATGAGATCTAATGTGTTGAATGTACCAGGGTTGGACACGATTGTCTAATACATTTTGTAGTTTACACATTATTTTTCCTACATCATGACCATCATCTTTTAATAAAGCTCCAGGAAGAATGGCAACAGTTTGTACAGTATATAAACTATCAGAAAAAATATTAAGAGGTTCTTTGGGAAAGAGGTAAGAGCGAGCAAAATGGCCAGTAATTCAGCAGCTTGAACAGACAGGGAATGTTGTTGAAGCTTGTATTTTTTAGTATTGGCATTGTAAAATCCATAATATTTTTGTTAACATCGGTAAAAAGTACAATGGCTTGATGGATAGGTTGCCCATTGAGACAAGTACAATATTTCCATGAAAGTGGGAGTTCTTGGGTAACTTTTAAAACGTGGTTTTTGGGCATATGATTATCAATGTTAAAATAGTAGTGGATGACTTGTAAGGCTAATGCCTCTTCGGTTGTTAGGAAATCAAAGATTGTTTTGTAATGTGCCATATCAGATGGTCGGGAAATCTGCCATAAGTTTGATGGCATCATTCCGTGCCTTTGATGGCCAGGTTGCATAGCATGGTAATGGATGTGCTAATTTTTGGTAATTGGGAAGTGGCAATGTGTACCCATTGTAACACAGCATGGGTTTGCGTCTGTTCCACCATTAGGCCATTATTATTTAATATAATTAGGATGATTCCTTGGGTGGTATCTAAAAACACCAAGGGTGTTGACCATAATCAATCAGCAACCTGTTGTGAAACTTGTTGAACATCAGGTGAAAGTACACGAAGGGAAGTTGGTTTAGAGGGTCCCTGAAGCAATTGAAATAACGGTTGGAGTTGTTGGGTGGGGAGATGCATAAAATTGCATACCCAGTTGATATGTCCACATAATTCTTGTAATTCAGTTAAAGTATATTGAGATTTAATGACAATATGAGGCCCATTTGGGGTAATTGTTTGATTTACATGGTATCCAAGATAGGCATAAGGGGCTTTGAGTTGAATGTTTTTGTGGGCAATATGAAGGCCCAGCACTGTAAGGCTCTCCTTGAGTTGTGTTAAACAGGTTTGCATGGTTGTAACATCTTATGTGCTATTAAAATGTCATCCATGTAACGGACACAAAAGCATTTGGAAAGCAAAGTCCTAATAGCATGGGCAACATATATCTGACATATAGTAGGGCTATTTTTCATACCTTTAGGGAGAACTTTGCATAGATATCGACGAATGCGTAGTTGACAATTAGGTTCCCATACTGAGAAGGCAAAATATTCTTTAGCTTTGGGATGTAGGGGGGTGGAAAAAAGCAGTCCTTGATGTCAATAATGGCAATGTGCCAATCTTTGGGTATTGCAGAAGGATGTGGAAGTCCAGGATGAAGCGTTCCTATCTTTTGTATATGACAATGGAACGTAGATCAAGGAGAAATCTCCACTTTCCTTGAGCCCTTTTTTGGATAATAAAAATGGGGAATTGTGGGGACTGATACTAGGTCCTATGTGTCCCTTTTTTAGTTGCTCCTCCACTAGAGCCTGGAGATTAGGGAGCTTTTCAGAGGAAATAGGCCACTATTCAACCCAAATGGGTTTGGTCATGTCCCATTGGAGTGGAACTGGTCTTGTCACGAAACAGTGGCCATTAGAATTGGGGGTATTGTAGGTGATTAATGGCTAGATCGGTTATGATGTCTTCATAAAAAGCCTTATCATCTGTTGTTATCAGAGTACACATATTAGTGTGGAAATCTCTTCCCCAAAGATTGCATGAAAGGCAAGGGGCAACAAGAGGTTTAAAAGCCCCGGTGGCCCCACCACAGTCTTCCCATCTTATAGGCCATTGGACATGGAGGGAATCTGTTTTTCCACCGACACCTTGTATGCAAGGGCCAGGAATTAGGTTCCATTCCAACCCTTCTACTTCATCTTTTCTAAGGACTTTGCAGTCAGCTCCCATATCAATGATGCCCTTAAATTCTGTTTCATTGATTTTAAGTTTCATTTTAGCTTTTCCATTTTGGATAGGAATAGTCCATAACACTTGAGGTGGTGGCTGTTGCCTTTGTCCTATTGGGGTCGGGGCTGAGGACTGCCCCTTATTTAGTTGAAAGGCTGAGTCATAGAGCAGCATTCAGAGGCCCAATGAAAACCGTTTTTGCATGTAGGACCTACAGAAGGAGGTTGTTTTCTTTTGGGTGAGCCCCAGAGTGATGGGCAATCCTTTATGAAATGACCAGTTCCGCCACATCCCCAACAAGGTCGATTTCCCATTGTGCCATTAGGGGGCACATGAGCACTGGCAGTCATAGAGGCTAAAGGCAGCACAGGGTACTCAGCATGTGTTGATGTCCCCAAATCTTTGGTGGCTAGGATACAATCAGTGATCTCCCCATTTCGGTCACAGGCAATGGCTTTTCTGCATTCCTGTGTGGCCCCTTCCCATATTAGGCTCTTGATTAGCGCATCTCGGACTCCAGTGTGTGATACTTTCCGGGCCACTGCTTCTTGAACACAGGCAACGAAGTCAGTGAAAGGATCATTGGGACGTTGTATGAAGGGTTTAAGTTGTTTGTCCCCTTCTTTAGAAGGGACTGAGGAGACCATGCTCAATACACAGAGGCGTACTTGGTCAAAGTACTGCGGATATGCCACTGCTTGTGTGGCAGTAGATGCATAAGCGCCCTCCCCTTTTAAGCAATCAGGGCCCCCCCATGGCGGCATCCTGACCTCTGGCAGTGATACTTCATGCGCTTTGTTGTTCACATTCATCATAAAAAGCAGCCTTCCATCAAAGGAATACCCTGAAAATAATGCTGTGTTCATTAAGCTATTCCAATCATGGGGTAGTTAATGTCAATGCTAAGGGTTTCGAGCATCTGTTGAACATTCGGGGAGTTTAACCCATCTTGCCTGACAGCGGCCCAGTATTTGTCAAGTACTTTTGGGTCATGGGGGTACCATTGATTAGGTCATGCAGAGGTTCAGTGTACGTTTACCGGGAACATGAACTGGGGTTCAATTATAGGCTTGGCTGTCGTTGCCACGATAGTTGTGGGGCCCATTAACAACTGTTGTATTACAGGGGGAACAATGGGTTTTTGTTCTTGGGCAAAGTTGGATATCTCTGCCCAAGGATACAAAGTTTTCTGAGGGGAGTTCCCAGGCTGGCCTAAACATCCAAAAGAAGTGATTTGGCAGGCTTCCTGGGACTGATAGTGTGGGGGAGGCAGTTTTAAAAGCATAGCTGGCCAGCCCCCTGGGTCACCTGATAGTGGAAGTTGTTGGTTATCTGTGTTCTTGCTGGAATTGTTTGCTGTGTCACAAGAAGATGTGAGTGCTTGAGCAGCTTCGCAATTTTCCTTTTGTTCTGTTTCTTCTTGCAGCGAGGTGTTAAATGCCTGCAGAGATTCCCCTTCTTCTTTCCCTGACAGGCAGGCTTGAATAGCTACTATGATGTGGTAAAAGGTTAGGGGCAGCTCAGCGCCTTCACGGACTTCCTTTTTATGAGCTGCGTGAAGGACATGGGTCCACCTGTCTGGATCCCAAATGTCCCCGGAGTCAGTCCAGGGACACAATTCACACACTATTTCCCGTATTAAACTAGCTTCATTTTTGTTACTTTTATCTGCCTACTCCTGAGCAGGGCAACAAGTGCTCGTGATTGAGGCTCTCGTGCTGTGGGGGGAAGGTTGCCCATGGAGGCACTAACCTTACACTAGTCCCTAGACCGTCCATCTGCTGAAAGCAATCGAGCCCCTCATTGGGAGCCACTTGTAGGGCTAGATCTCTGGCAGGAGGTAAGCGTGGACGAAGCCCACAAGGAACACACATTGGGAGAACAGGGTTAAGCAGGTCTCTTTTATTTCTGCACAAGGGGGGGATTTTAAAACCCTAGACTTCCCAACCTCCTGAGCCCTTCCCAGCCAATTATTTAGCGGGGAGTTGATGTAAGGCAATTGTGATGGGTACTGCTTGGTGACAGGCACTGATTGGTCCCCCGGGGGCATGTAGGGAGCATGGACAGCTCATGGCTGGCAAGCTAGGCAGACATGCCTGTGGGTCAGTTCTCTATGAGCAAGAAGTGTGCTTCAACTGCTACTCTACCTGACTCAACCAGATCTAACCGGCTCTACCCACACTACATCTTCATGGTTTTCCTTTCAAAACTCTTTTATTTGGATGTGGAATTTATTTTCATGTCTTCATTCAATCTGTTCTGCATTGTATTGAGCTAAATAGGTTCTGTAAAATCACTATAGGTAGCAAAAATATTAAGACAATGTATATCAAAAAGTTTGGCCTCCCTCCACTGCTGAAGCCAATTTGCTTAGCTAGGGCTTCTAAGAATACGTTTTCTTGCCTTTTCAATTTGCTCAAATCTTTTTTGATCCCAAAACTTTTTGGCTTATGTAAAGAGAAAAGTCTTCTCTATCTCATGTTAATAAGGATATTATATATTTTGTGAGCTACTAAGAAGTGTGAAATCATTGGTTTCAAGTAGTCAATCATATTTTTTTCTGTGGTTCAGTGCTTCACGTGCAAAGACATTTTGGAAATAATTTCAAACAGAAAAGTGTAAACCCAATACCTTCTTTCATTGTTGAGGACACTTTCTCCCTAAATATTTGGACCTAAATTATCTTTTTCAGAGAAATACTGTTTGGTAATTAAAGTCAATTCACAAATTTTGATGTGTTTATTTTTTAAGACTTTGAATTTAAATTCTACTACAACCTTGTTTCACACAGTAAGAGTAGATTTCCTGGGTAAGTACAATTCTCAAGGGAACCTAAAGGATTTATAGCAAGGTTTCTGAGGCTTGTTTGTTTAGTGTGAAAATGAGCCATCTTCACCCACATTGCTCCCTCTCAGCTAAGTCTCCATGGATTACTTTGCATGAACGCCTATTCTCTCAGGCAATTTTAAGTTTTCATAATAGGCTAAGTTTTTAAAAAGTTTGAACAAATTAATATTTACCTGTTATAATTTTAAAACTCTTTTGAAATTCCTTTATTGGAACTGCGAATTCACCAATCCTAACTCCACCGTTACCATCAAAAACAGTTAACATGGTGTTTTCATGATATAGTGTCCATGAAGCTATTATTTTCCAGTGGCTATGTTATGCATATATATAACCTTATAAGCTGATTCTGAACAAAATGAACTCTAAGATATGGAAACAGAGAATATTATTTGCGGTTGTTGCTTTTAATGTGCTATGTGATTTCTATTTTCTTTTGGATTTTTCCCATATGCTTTATTCCCTGCTGTATTTGATTTTGGTAGCCTGTGTATTGCGTATATATTTACCTTAATTAGAGAAGGGAAGAGGAACAACAAAATGGTGAGACAAAGGACAAAGGCCAACCAATGCAATAGCAATACTCACAAGACAATATGTTGGAAATGTACATTACAACTTGTGAGGGGTATTGGGGTGAAGGAAAACTGAAGAAAATGAGGGAGGGGGTAACAAGTTTGAAAACTTATGTATTCATTACCTTAAAATTGCTGTAACCCCACTGTACATCACTTTGACAATAAAATTAGATTTAAAAAATAAGCTGCATGAAATAAAATTTCACTGTATTGTTAGAGTAAATATTATTCTTTATGTAGTAACTTTTTAAAAATCAATATTGTTTGTCGTCTAATTTGAAGTAATTACCCCTTTTTAATCAGAGGACCATCAACTTGAATGCTGTCTGACTAGACAATACTTTCTCAATATACTTACCAATATTTTGAAAAAAGAATAAATATAGTAGTTTCTCATATTAAAAGCCAAAACAGTTTAATTCTATGGAAACCTATAACTTTTAAAAGTAAATAAGTTGTTAAGAAGACAGGATATACGTGTTCTTCAACATTCCAATGACTAATAATTACTCATTTTCAAATTCGGAAGATTCCATACCTGAGAGATTCAAAGCGGTACCGGCTTGCATGTTATGTAATTCTGCAATAGATGCATTTTCTAATGTGGTGTTACAGATTGAGAGTCAACAGAAAAATAACCACATTCTGGTAGAGGATAAAACTATGTAGCATAGGTAATAATTCTTCAGGAGTAAGCAATTATTTATCACACTAAGCTATTATTTTTATGACAACCAATCCCAATATTTATGTTATAGAGACATCCTATCCCAACAGTCTAGAATTTTTAGGGTGCACCTCAAACTTCCCTTAATTCACATCATGAATAGCTTATCTCTATTGTGAAAAAAATACAACTCTGCTAATGTGATGCCATACATGTTCTGGAAATAACACCACAATAAACTGTGTTGCATCATTTTCCCCCCACTGGTATTCTTGAGATCGGAACACTTGCAAATATTATTTATATTTATACTTTTTTAACTCTCATATAAATTGTGGATGCTAAGATTGGAAGATTACAGTTCAAAGCTCACCCAGGCAGGAAGATTCCCTAGATTCTTATCTCCAATAAACTTATCAGCAAAAAGAAGACACAAGTGGCATTGAAGTTGAAGTGGTAGAGCACGAGCCTTGAGCATAAACAGGCTCAGAGACAGTGTCCAGAACCAGAGTTCAGGCCCTAGGACAAACCAATAAAACAAAAACAAAAATAAAAACAAACCCCAAACCTAACATTTTTCTCATTTTATACAGTGGCAAATAATTAAGGAAATTACTTCTTGTGTTACATACAGGTAGAAGAAAGAAGATGTCACACGATTATTCTCTTCACACCATGTTATACCAAAGCCTCAAAAAATTGCTCTTATTATAATTTATAAATTAATATC
>NW_024872181.1:0-20730 GCF_019054845.1 Dipodomys spectabilis
CTCCATCAGAAAGAATGACATTGCCCCATTTGTTAGGAAATGGAAAAACTTGGAAAAAATTATATTAAGTGAAGTAAGCCAGGCCCAAAGAAACGTAGGTCCCATGGTTTCCCTTATTTGTAATATCTAGTATATGTATGAGTCAAGCGGAAAAGGTCAGATAATGTGATGTCAGGAAAATGAACCCTTAGATGTGTATTTTAATGTTTTTTTCTTTCATGCATGTGTTTCTAACACATTTATAAGATTATCTCTTTGTTGCTTTGTATGTCCCTCCCCCACAGTATAACCCTTGCTTTCACTATATTTGATGTCAGTATAACTTGTGGAGGAGATGGGGAAAAACCAGTTGTTTAAGGATACAGGTGGACCTGTTGCAACAATGAGAAGTACAAGTTGTCATGTCCAAAACGAACTTTACAATGTTGGTGGGGGGGGGGCTGGGGGGAGGGAGGAAGGAGAAGGATTGGGATTAGGGGGGGAGGGGGGAGGCTGGGAAGGGATGTGAAGGATAAACAAAGGAGGAGGCTGCAATGCTTGGTAAGAAATGTACACATTATCCTGCCCATGTAACTGTAACTCCTCTGTACAGTATGTTCACAAATAAAATTAAATTAAATTAAAAAAAAAAAAAAAAGAATTAGGGACAAATTTAACATAAAAAAAAAAAACAAAAAAAAAAAACAAAAAAAAAAAAGAAAAAGGAAAATAAAGAGTCTCACAGTCTATTATTATGCACACAGTTGTTGTAAATTCCTCCAGGAAAACCTTTCCTCTAGCTCCTTTTATCTAAGGTGTGTCAATGAATATCTGACAATACTGGTGCTGATGATATTATGATGAATTTGTAGGTGTTTCACTGATATTTCTGTATTTATACTACAATGTTTTGATCTATATTACTAATTTTAATGTAAGCTAAAATTAATATGTGTTCTTTAATAGCCAAGTTTAGTATTATTAATTCAAGGATTAAAAACCCAGTAAGTTCAAGATTGGACAATATGCATATCATCAAACTACATTCATCGGACTTTTTAAAAATACTTTTTTTAATTGTAAAGATACTGAACAGAGGGGTTACAGTTACATGAATAAGGTAATGAGTTCATTTCCTATTAAGTGCTGTTATCCCTTTCTTTGTTTTTCTCCTACTATCCCTTCCATCCCCACCTCCCCAACACCTTCCAAGGCTTTTTTTGGTTGATCATGAGCCTTGAACTCTGGGCCTGGGCACTGTCCCTCAGCTCTTCAGCTCAAGGTGAGTGCTCTACCAGTTAAGGTACAGCACCACTTCTGGTGTTCTGGTGGTTAATTGGTGATAAGAGTCTTACAGACTTTCCTGTCTGGGCTGGCTTTGAACCGCAATCCTCAGATCTCAGCCTCCCGAGTAGCTAGGTTTACAGACATGAGCCACCAGCACCAGCTTCCTAAGACTTTTGATCAGATTTTACTGAGTAACATGTGATGGTCTGTGGCTAGATGGTACATCATGTACAAACTTGGCTGTGGGTTTGTGTTCCAACTTTATGGTACATTTCATCCACCTTGCTTAGTTTATCTATATCTCAGTTTTCTAATCCATAAAATTATAATGATAGTATTCTTATATAATTTATAGGTATATTAAGACAACACACAAAAAATGTGTCTGACACAATCTATAAATTTAATAAATGCTCACTAAAGAATACCATTCATTTTAGGAGAACTCAGAGTATTTCCATCCAAAATTTAAATATGAAAAGCCAGGAAGATATTTTATATTTTGTGTAGCTATGTCTCATAAGTGTTAGCTTATTTTGAGGATATTCATTGGTGTATTCATACTATGTAGAGGAATTGAGGAAATCTTTGGATCAATGTGCTTAAGAGTTATTTGCAGCTTGAGTTTTAAAATATTACAAAGTACCTATTGTTAACTGGACATAACTCTAAGCACTCACACTTTATTGAATAGCATACATTGCTTTTCTTTTCACTATAGGTCAGCTTAAGTGCTCTTTCCTCTTGCACATTCATGGAGTGTTCGATGAAGTCATCTCTCTTTTTTGTTGGGTTAAATTTCTTTATTTTTTATTATATTGTAAAGGGATGTACATGCATATCTTCCTGAACAATGTCACCCCTTCCCTCACTCTCTCCCAGCTTTTCCTTCCTGTCCCCACCCACGAGTTATATAATTCATCTTCAACATTATGTCTAGTAAGTATCACTGCTGTATAGGTTCACCATTTCTATGTCTTCCTCTTTACCCTCTCAAAGACAGATAAAAGAACAAACAAGACAAAAGGAAAAGAAAACAAAACAGCTACAAAGAATAAAAACCATCTCTTGTTTCCATTTCCTGGAGGTCAATAAAGATTATTTTATATGATCGGAAAAAAAAAAAAAAACAAAGAACACAGAAAAGGGAGGGATCCCCAAGACAAACACCACTGAGGAGTGTGATTCAACAGTGGGTCTGGCCAAAGGTGATGCAGACCGTGGGCCTCCCCTGCTTTTGGACACAATCACAGGCACCAGGGGCTAGAGTATCAAGGGTCCTGATAACATCAAGGATCTGCAGATGTGGTAGTGACACATGGTGCTCACCCTGGACTGCAGCAAAGAAGAAACTAGGCACTCAGTGCCAAGATTCCACCACTGAAGCAGGAGAAGACAGACCTGCAGGATCGACTAGAGAAACAGAGGGAGAAGATGGCCCAGTTACATGAAGCACCACAAACGGAGCTAGAGATCCACAAGTCACCCATACAGAGGTTGGTTTCAGCAGAAAGAGATTTACAATCTGCACCAGCCCAAGTGAAGCAGGTGGCCAATGACAGATAACTGGAGCATGAAGCTATTACCAGCCACCTGCAGGCTGCAGAGCGGTGTGTGTGGCAGAGCTGCATATGGTGGCTTCTGTGGTCACTGCTGCACAGAAGGAGACTGAAATGTTCTTTGAACGACTGAATGATGTGACCCTTCACCTTGAGGAAAAGACCACAAGATTCGATGACCTGCAGCAAGTGAACACAGAGTTGTAGGAGAAGCTGGAAGTGCTCTGGACAGAGAACAGCACCAGAAGAACATAATCTGCAAGTTCCAACTAGTGCTGGTGGGGCATGAGTTACTGAAGAGACTAGTGGACAACCTGAGCTGGATGGTGACCTCAGCAAGTCTGGTGAGAGACACGTTCACAGAGTACCTGAGCATTGAGAGGTCCGCATGTAAAGAGGAGACTCAGTAGCTGAACGAGCAGGTGAACCAACTGACAGAGGAGAAGGAGAGAAGGGCGAGGCAGGTGCTGGAGAATGAGCTGGGGGAACTGAGAAAGAAGATGACAGAGCCATGGCACCCCGCAGGACCATCTCAGGTGGAGCTGCAGTTGTGTTGCAGGCCTAGGCCTACTGCACAGAGAAGGAGTTGAAAAAACTGGAGTAACAAGTTCACATCCAGGTCCAGGAAAACCAGAAGCTCTGTGTCCAGAACACAGAGCAGCAGTAGCAACTGCAGAGACTGGAGGATAAGGCCAAGGATCTGCAGGAGATACACTAGACCCCACAAGGCACATGTGTGTGTGTGTGTGACCCATAGCCAGAGGAAGAGTTGGCCCTGCTGTAGAACACTCTCCACAAGGCGAGCGGTGAGAAGGAAGAGCTCACCAACATCTTGGACTCAGAGCAACAGGTGAAAAAAGAACTGTGAGAACACCTAGACCATTCAGAGGAGAAGATAGAGGAATGGAAAGAGGTAGCTGAGAGAGGGAGAGAGAAAGAGAGAGAGAGAGAGGGAGAAAGAGAGAGAGAGAGGGAGGGAGTGGGAGGGAGAAAGAGAGAGAAAGAGAGAGAGAGAGAGTGCCAAGCATCATGGGAACTGCAGGAGCAGCAGGAGCAGTCCCTAGCCCAGCTGCAGGTGCTCAGAGCCACCTGTGAGCAGCATATTGCCTCCAATGAGTGGCTGAACTCTGAGAAGGAGGCCCTGCAGCATCACCTGCAGAGGCAGACCCAGCTGCTGGAGCTGCTGAAACAAGTGCAGGGCCCGAACAACTGGGGGGGCCAGGTGGTGCTCCCAAAGTGGCAGGACACTCTCAAGTGCCTGGAAGTGACCAGACCATAGGAGGAGCGCCTGCAAGTCCAGCTGAGCTTCCTGGCTTTCTCTGGGGAAGTGGAAAGTGTGAGTCCTGTGGAAGAAAAGGAGAGGAGGTTACTCCCCCCCGACGTGACCGTCCCAGAGGATGGAGACATGCCCCAGAACTAGAGGGACAGGATCTGCGAGCCCTCTCAGAAGCTGAGATCCACAGGGGAAATCTCCTGCTGCAGGAGCAGAGGCCCTGCTGGGGGCATCCAGCCCACTTGCAGCTCAGTACCAGACAGAGCTGGAGCTACAGGCCCCCTGATCTGTGAGCTGCCACCACAGCTGGCATGGGGATGGCAAGTGGGACACGTGGGCATCCGAGAAGAAAATCTGCTTCATCTACGACCTGTCTGATGAGGTGGACTTCCAGAGTCCAGTGGATGAGCTCCACCATCAATGTAGCCAGCTGTCGGCACACATCTGCACCACCGTGGAGTCCCTCATGGCATGTAAAGAGCAGATTTTTGTCCTGGATAAGCTGTGTCAGGAGAAAGCCGAGCACGTGTGCTGGCTCTCCCAGGAGAAGATGGAGAAAAAGAGAGAGCTTCAGGAGCTGCTGTGGGTCCTCGCAGGTGAAGGCACGGACAGCGGGCTCCAGATGCCAGCACAGGCTGAGCCCCCCTCCCCCACTGCTTCAGACGCCTCAGGCACTAGGGTAGGCGAAATGAGGGAGGAGCAGAAAGGTTTTGAAGAATTGTAACTTCAAGTCAGCTTGGAAACTGCCAGAGGAGAGGTTGGGGTTCCAACCCCATAGATGACTCCCTGATGGAGCACATCCTGCAGCAGATGCCTCACATCCAGAGCCACCTACAGCTTGAGGGCTCAGGCAAGGAGCACTCCCTCCCTTTCTTCTGTAGACTGATGTGGATGATAACTCTCTATGTGACATACTGACTCTCAAAAGCCTCGGCAGCCACCAGAAGTAGGTGGCAGGTGGCCTTTTCTCAGGCCTCCATCTGCCACAAGATGGGGATAAACTATGGGCCAGGTAGGGCAGAGGCTGCCGGGAAGCTGCCCAAATTCAAGGGACATCTAATGGCCCATTGGTGGCCAGGGAAGAGGCCCATGTTATGCTTATCACAAAGAATAAATTGTTTTCAAAGGGAAGAAAAGCCTCCAACAAAGATTTGTTCTTACAGTCCTGGGGCTTGAGCTCAGGGCCTGGCCACTGTCCCTGAGGTCTTTTTGATTAAGGCTGGTGCTCTACCAGTGGAGCCCCACCTCCCCTTCCAGCTTTTTCTGTGTGGAATGAAACCACTGGTGTCAGGCATGCTAGGCAACCACTCTACCACTGAGCCACATTCTCAGCTAGGATGATTCCCCTGTCCCAAACCCATATGGACATTCCTCAGATAAATAGGAAGTAGGGGCTAGGATGAATATGAAGCACAGTCTGGTTCACACAGAAATACTCCCCTGCCCCCTCTTGGACTTAGTTGAAGTTTCTCTTCTACCATTGAGGGATGAGAGAGGGATGGGGGAGTCTCGAGAGAGGAGTACCAAGAACAGTGGCCCCCAAACCTCACAGCCTACCTCACACAAGTGGTCCTCTAGATTCCAAACTTAGGTGACTCAATGTGGTTTCTACACTGTCTCCTAATCTCTTCAATGCTCAGGATGAATAAATGTCGGCCCTGGACTCAGCCCACACGCAGGGTAGAAGCTCCTAGTCCCAGACCAACTTCCATCTCTGACTGCCCTGAGTTAGGCCAGACTCACCACTCACCATAATGCTGGTGGCAATGACCTCATGTATAGATTCCAGGAAGATGGTGTGTAGCAAAGAGCAGAAGCAACAGAGTGAGTAGGGCAGAAGGATGTGGTGGGGGTGATTGCTCTGAGATCTTCCTTCTTGGAGCCCTCCTGTCAAGCCAGAGTCATGCTAACCAAAGCATGGCCAAGGTCAGAGTGTGAGATGAGATGGAGGAAGACAGGACTAAAGGAGGTATTGCTTTGTCTTGGAGCACTTGAAAATTCCAATTATATTTAACCCATACCAATCCCGAAGCCAACATGCAATGCCTCTCCTTGTTGTTGTTGGCTGTGAGCACTGTCCCTGAGCTCTTTTTCTCAAGGCTGGAACTCTGCCACTTGAGCCACAGGGACACTTCTTGTTTCCTGATAATTCATTGAGGATAAGAATCTCACACACTTTCCTGTCCTGGCTCGCTTGGCACCATAATCCTCCAGATCTCAGCTTCCGAGTATCTCGGATGACAGGTATGAGCCACCAGTGCCCAGCATGTGATGCCTTTTGAAGGCATCTTGCCGAGTCTGTATAAGGAGCCCCAAAGGGCCTGGATAGACCACAACCCAATCAAGGAGCTGGGATGGGGGAAGGCTGACCTAGCCATACTGTTCCCCAAAATTAAAGATGCCAGGTGGTTTTGTATGCATCCAACACCTAGGCCAACACCCATGAGCCTTAGTTGGGAAAACGTGGAGAATACCTAAAGATTGCATTGTAGAAATCTCTTATTTTGCTTGCATGTGGTGTGTGTGTGTGTGTGTGTGTGTGTGTGTGTGTGTGTGTGAACTCAGGGCCTAGGCTCTATCCCTGAATTTTCTTGCTCAATCTAGTGCTCTGCCACTTGAGCCACAACCCCACTTGATTTTTGATGGTTAATTTTATATAAGAATCTCAAGGACTTTCCTGTCCAGGGTGGCTTCAAAGCTTGATGCGGGCCCCACAGCAGTAAGAGTAAACATAACTCACAGGTACAATCCCTATGGTGGGTGACTCCTGCCTCCTCGTGGCCAGACGCGGGACATGCAGCCCCGTGTCATCATCCTCTAGAATTCAATTGGGGTAAGTGACCAGGGCCAAGCTGACTTTTGCTCACCCTGAGTGCTGATTCCAGAGCAGGTATGTTCCACCCTAGGCCAAGAGAGCTCCAGGAGGCCCGGCTCCCAGAGGCACAAGGAAGGGAGAGGTCAGCTCCAGGCCGAGCTAAGAGCCTTTGCCCACGGATACCCAAGTTGGCCTTCCGAATCACCGTAAGAACTGTCAAAAAATAAACCAAAACAAAAAACAAAACAAAAAAATTGGAGCTGTGCCTCCAAATGCTAGAGATTTAGCATTGAATCAAAGAGCGCAGGGACAGGGCCCCCAAGCTTTGAGTTCAAGACCCTCAGCTGACCCTCCCCCAGTTTAGCTAAATATGAACTAGTAGGATTTTTCAAGTGTTTCTGAAGAATGGTGATACTGAAGAAAGCATCCTAATTCTAATTAAAGCTGAACTTGTGACATACAGCTATGTGCTGAGTCCTTCACAGGGTCCTGTTTGCTGGGTCCTTCTGACATGGGGGTTTTGTGCTGAGTCCTCAAAAAGTCCTGTTTGCTGAGTCATCCCAAAGGGTGCTATGTTCTGAATCCCTGAGAAGATTGGGCCCTGGTGGTTTTTTCAAAGGGTGCTGTGCGCTGTGTCCATTATACAGCTACTGTATGCTGAGTCCTTCAAAAGATGCGGTGTACTAATTCATCCCAAAAGGTACAGGTACTGCTATGTTCTGAGCCCTTGAGAAGAGATGGATAAGGTGAATTTTTCAAGTGATATGTGCCGAGTCCTTTACACAGTGTGCTCTGTACTGTCCTTCAAATGGTGCTATGTGCTCAGTCCTTCCACAGGGTAGTATGTGCTGAGTCCTTCAAAATTATGCTATGTGCTGAGTTTTTCGAAGGGTGCTGTGCACTATTTTACACAGTGTGCTACGTACACAGCCCTTCAAAGGGGGCTTTGTGTGATCTTAACACAGGGTGCTATGTACTGAGTCCCTGGGAAAGAATGGTAGCATTGAGTTTTTCAAAGCATGCCATGCACTTAGTCCATTACGTTGTGGGCTATGGACTCCCTCCTTCAAAGGGTGCTGTTTGCTGAGTACTTTACACAGGGTACTATATGCTAAGTCCTTCAAAGGGAGCTGTGTGCTGAGTCCTTTACACAGGGTTCTTTGTGCTGTTTTTTGAAGTGTGCTGTGTGCTGACTCATCTAAAAAGGTTCTATGTTCTGAGTCCTTGAGAGGTATTTACCCCAACAATCACACACACACAAACACACAGAAACATACACACACAAAAATAAACACAAGCAAACATACATACACAAACATACACACAAGGGTCACCGTGTGTGGATTTTGGTTTGAATGTTGGAGGGTCACGGAAGAGAGTCTCCTCCAGCTGTGGAGCTGAGGGGAGATTTGATACCCAGGGCAGGTACTGGGGTTGGGAGGGAGTGATGAGCTGAGGTGAGGCTATAATTTCCATGGCCTGGAAGCCTTTGGTCCCAGTCAGGGCTTGGCTTGCAGCCAGGGGTGGGGGCCAGGCCTGAGGGGAAGAGGGGGAGGTGGTCAAGAGGAGGAGGGAGTGGGGCCCAAGGCACACTCCCATGGCAGCAGTGGCCAGGGGCACGACTCAGGGGAGGGTGAGGGGGTGGGCATGCCCAGCGGGGGCAACACAGCCCAGGAGAGGAGTGGGAGCAGAGAGAGAGAGCAGAGAGAAGAGCGAGTATACACAAGGGCAAGTGGCTTCATCAGCTGGCAGCCTCGCTGATCATATTGCAGGTTCTGGTGGGGAGCACAGAACACATGGAGCTGGTGCATCAGGCACATCGCCACGGGCAGCCACGTGAAGGCACCGTGGCCATGGCGGCCCTGAGACTGAGGTCCCGGCAAGGGAGCACAGGAGCAGCTGAGGTGGGGGTGGTGTTCACTGAAGAAGAGGAGCAGAGGCCACATGCAGCCCTGCCATGTGCCCACAGATGCTCCTGCCCCCTCCCAGCAGCATTGCATTTCAGACATGGCACTTTTGGCTCCTACCAGCTGCGCCTCTCACAGTCGCCCAGAGGAGATGGCAAACCCCTGGCTGGCTTGCAGCCCCGAACTGGTCGCCACCCCTGGTCCTAGGATTCCGGGCCCATGTGCACCTGGAGCCACCTCCTACAGCTTCTCCCATTAGTACACGTGAGTGGTGGATCTGAGGGCCCCCAGCCTGGAAACACTCTGGCCAACCAACCACTGACCCTGACCTGCACCTCCTGCCTCCCCTTTCCTGTTTCCTCCTCAAGTCCACCCTCCTCCCCCCCTCCCCCAGTCTGCATGACCCTGTCAAAAACGTATCCCAGGGGTCGAGGGTAGGGGTGTGTGTTGACCTGGGGATCCCACCCTGATCCTTAGTGGCCAGTGTCCCAGGAAACAGGGAGATGCAGGAATGGGTGAGGAGGGTTGCCACAGAGCACCTGGCCTGGAGCAGTGGGAGCCACACAGCCACACATCTGCACCCTTCCTCTCTCTGGCGGGAACCTGGTGGCTTTAATCAGAGGTGGGGAACAGCACCTCCACACCTGCCTTCTTGAGTCGTTTTCTTTTTGCTGGGGGTGGTGGGTGTTGGATGCAGAAGATAGGCCCTCCTTGCTGTGTGAGCCCTTGTCTTCTGTGCTTGGTCACCCTATCACCTGAGGAGGGTCCCAGAAGAGCCCACTAGGTATGTGAGGGCACTTGGAGTCAGACAGAAGGTGAATATCTGGGAGGAATATACCCACTCCGACCCACATACACCCAGCCTGTCTGCCCTCCCCCCATCCCAGCTGTCAACAGTACTCACAGGGTGATCACATTTCCCAGCTCTCCCAGCATCTGCTGGTGCTCCCTGTCCATCTGGTCTCCTCATCCCTCCCAAGAATCCACCAAATCATCCAGAAGCATCTAGGCTGGAAGTAGGGAATCCATCCATGTATGTATCCTTTAAGACCCCATCCATTTCCCCAACACTGCCCCAAACCCAGGTCAGACACCCCTCTGGGGCACCATGACCCCCGGCTTGTTTTCAGCCCCGGCTGAGGAGCCACCTATCTCGGACACCTTGACCAAGTGTCCTGGCCTAGGGTTTTTGTGAATGAGGAGTCAAGGCTGGTTGTTCCCAAGGGAAAGTGTCTGGCCCTGGAGAAAGGGATAGGCAAGGTTGTTCTGTGTTATTAGAGTGATGCTCCCTTTTGTTGGATCCCCTGTTCTGACCAGGCAACCCCCATGCTCCAGCTTGTACCTTGTCCCAAAGGAGGAACCAACAAACTCAGAAGAGGCACTGCTCTGAGTCTGTGTGTGTGTGTGTGTGTGTGTGTGTGTGTGTGTGTTTGTGTGTGCATGACAGAGAGAGAGGGAGCACGAGAGACAGAGGGGGGAGGGAGAGAGACAGTCAGACAGACAGACAGACAGATCATCTTTCTCCTTATACAGCCTGACTGTGCTCAGGTGAGTGATCTGTTGGCAAATTACAGGTGCTGCATGGACTAATCTTCTGTCACAGTTCTGGAATTGTGTGTGTGTGTTTGTGTGTGTGTGTGTGTGTGTGTGTGTGTGTGTGTGTGTGTGTGTGTTGGGAGAACAAGGAGATGAAAACATATTTAAGGCACCGTGTCTACAAAGAGCAAAAGCATTTTATTTGTGTGCATGTGTGTGTGTGTGTGTTGTTCTTTTTTCATCAATGCCAAGTACATGTCTAGCGATAATTTGTTTTCTCTTTCACCATTTCATGGCTCCTTTAGGGAAGGTTTCAGTACATGTTCTTTTCCACCTCTCTCTTCTCCCTTTCCTGTAGCCCACAGTAGCTGCTGGGCCTGTGTGGGTCTCCCCTAGGAGGCCTGTGTGAACCACAGACCAGAGTGGACACCTGTCCTTCTGTCTTCAGCCAGAAGACAGGCAACTGTGACCACAGCCGTACTCTTCTAGCCAGACAGTGTGCTCTAGTGTTATAGTTGGAGATAATTCAAGGGTTGGGAATGTGTCCGCCAAACGTAATTAGGGAACAGATTGGGGGGGGGCAGTAGGGCAGGGGCTGTGGTTAGGAGGGTATGGGAAGTGGTGAATGCTGTGACATGGCAGATGGTTCACCACAACCGAGATTGAAAGGGGAAACTTACCCAGGGCATTGACTGTATCCATCGGCATCTGGGCAGGGGATTCCAGGCCCCTTCTGGTGGCATGGATTCCCTCAGGGGGCAAGGTACTGGTGGGCAGTCCTCCTTGGAGTCCTGCAGATTCCAGTCTGTGTTTGGCCTGGGCCATTTCCAGCTGGGCAGTGGTAAGCAAGTGTGCTCCCCCTGCTGGAGCCTGCTTGCTAACTGCCCTGGCAGTTAGCTTGGGCTCTCTGAATGTTACTTTCTATAACCTGCTGTATGCTGTCTGGAAGAAAAAGCAGACCACTGAATTTAGAACCCTTCAAGTTTGATTGGGACAACGTTCAAAGCAGCATAGGAAGAGTTCCCAAGCCAGATGGTCTCCTGTAATGAACGTCATGCCTTGACTGACTTTCTTCGGCAGCTGTTGATTCTCCTCCAGCCCTCTCTAGGGTGACCACCACAGTCAAGGCTGCTTGGGGAGCAGCGATGGTGACCTCACCATCCCTAGCCTGCCAGCTGTGAGCAGAGATGATTCCCAGCACCTGCACTGGACTCTGGGAGATTCAGAAAACAGGGATACCTCGAGAGTCTTTCTCTGCAACATGTATCTTGGGGGCCAGATGTGGTAATCCTGACTGGCCCCAGGGGGAGGAGAGGAGGCCCCTTGAGTCAGGCATTCAGCTCACAGCAACCTCATTCGCACCTACATGGGATATTGAGTGCCACAGAGCTTGTCAGCTGCTGGACAGAGATCTTTGAGAAGACAGGCATCCCAGAGGCCCTGGAATGTAGCAAGTACATAGTGGCTCACATCCTCAGAGCCAAAACAGTTAAGTGTGGTGGCACCAGGAGGGGGTAAGAGGGAGGAGGGAGAACTGAGGGAGAGCTACATCAGGCTTGGTCCCCACTCCCCCACAGAGGATTCTTACCTGAATCAGATGGGACTGTTCTGTAGTATTGTCATAGACAGATGCTCATTTATTTTGCAACAAACCATTGCAGTGTGCACCAGGCTCTGGGGGGTCACAGACAATGAAAAGTTCCAGGATTGGTTCCACAGAGCATGAAGAAACCTTGGATTGATCTGGATGCCAGTGCTTCAAACCTGTCATCCTAGCTATTTAGGAAGCTGAGATCAGAGAACTGAGGCTTTTGTCTCGGGCAAGAAAGCCTGTAAGACTCTTGTCTTGAATTAACTACCAAAAACAAAACGCCAGAAATGGATATGTGGCTCAAACCATAGACTGCTAGCTTTGAATAAAAAGGCTAAGGGACAGCACCTATGCTCCAAGTACAAGGCCTAGGACTCACACAAAGAAAGTAAAGAGAGAGAGGAGGGAAGGACAAAAGGAGAAAAAGAGGAAAGAAAGGAAGAAGGGAGAACATGCAAGCCTTGGTTTGGAGTCCCTGGATCAAGGGAGCCAACTATTCTCAATTTCTGTGGGGACAATTTCAGAACCTAAAGCCAGTATGTAGGACCAAGCCACTGACTCAGCAACTTCATGACAGCCAGAGCTATGTGGTCACCGACTGTAGAGGGAACCAGCCTCTGGTAGAACCTAGGGCTCAGGGTGGGTCACCAGGTTTCAATTAACCCCAGCCACATCGAGTTTATTTTCTGGTCAGATAAGAAGAAAGTTTCCAAGGGCTAGGGAGGTATTGGGGTTAGAGTTTCAACGGGGGGCCAAGGGATAAGCAGGAATTTCAAAAGGGAGGATGGTCCCAGGTCAGGTGTGTCAGGAAATTGGAGCCATGGCCTCACCTGACAAAATAGACTACCAGTGTTTGAACCAGACACACTTCTATTAAATGTCCTGGCACCTTGGTCTCATCATTGACGACCTGGCTTTCATTCACTGCAGGATGCCTGAGCAATACATCCTTGGGGACTAGGACTTTCCAGGGCTCAAACTGTTGATACCACCCCCGGTGTTCATTCCTCCACCAAAGACTGAGGTATGCATTCCACTGCCACAGGACAGCCTGGGAATGAGGGCAGGAAATGGTTCTCTTGGCTGGCTCACTCTTTAGTCTACATGGCAGATCTGGGATTCAGAGAGGGCAGGCTGAAGGTGGGGCAGAGCTGGGTGGAGGCTGTTGGGAAACCCAGAAGCACTGGGCTCTGAACAGGGTGGTTTCTTTGATAATACTCACAACATAGGAACATTTCTGGGATAGAGCAGCCCTTTTCACCTCCCCAAAAGGGACCTAGATCTCCCCAGTCTCCGTCCCTTGACCAGGAATCCCTTTGGGTCCCATATCATGTGGTTGGATAACTAGACCTTACCTCACTGTCCAGTGCTGAGGCAGTACAGTGAGAGAACCTGAGTCTTTGATAAGGTCAGGGGATCTTCAGTATGAGATTGTACTTGAATGTCCCAACTTAGGGCATGGATCTTATCTTTTATGCTCCAAGATAGCACTCTACCATTTGAATCCCAGCTCCACTTCCATCTTTTTGGGGTGTTTAATTGGAGATAAAGAGTTCTCATGGGCTTTGCTGCTAAGTGTCATCCAACTGCAGTCCTCAGATTTCAGTCTCCTGGGGGGAGAGGATGACAGGAATGGAAAAGTATGTTTGGCCTGCTACCAGTAGCTCATGGCTTTTATCCTAGGTACTCAGGAGGTGAGATCTGAGGATCATGGGTAAAAGCCAGCCTGGTTAGGAAAGACCTTGAGACTCTTATATCCAAGGAATTGCCAGAAAACCAGCAGCAATGCTGTGGCTCAAGCAATTGATTGCTTGCCTTAAGCTGAAGAGCTCAAGGCAAGGACCAAAGCCTAGAGTTCAAGACCCTTAACGAACAACAACAAAAAGAGGTGATTAAGTTTTCCGCATAGCAGTATGCATGGTAGAAAATGCCGTGCTGGTCTATGAGGCATTCCAGATATGTGAGAGGCTCAATGTTTTGTCTACAGTGGGTCTGATGTCGGTACTGCCACCTTCTCATGGGTGGGATGTGTTCATAATTGAGGGAGTTCATGTTTCTATTCTCGGGGACTGCTGAATCCTTGGGCTATCCGTATGTTTGTGTGTATGTGTGTGTGTGTGTGTGTGTGTGTGTGTGTGTATGTGTGTGTGTGTGTGTGTGTCTGTCTGTCTGTCTGTCTATGTCTGTATCTGTGTGTGTTTGGAGGTAGAAGAACTGGGCCTTAAACTCAAGGCCTAAATGCTGTCCCTGAGGTTTCTTGCTCAAAGCTAGAGCTCTGACAGTTGAGCCACAGCTCCACTTCTGGCTATTTGGTGGTTCAGGGTAGATAGGAGCTTCACAAACTTTCCTACGTGGCTGGCTTTGAACAGTGATCCTCAGACCTCAGCCTCCTGAGTAACTAGGATGACAGACAGGAGGCACCTGTATTGGCTTTGTGTGTGTGTGTGTGTGTGTGTGTGTGTGTGTGTGTGTGTAGAAGCTGGTTGTAACAAGGAGTGCTGGACCCATTAGTAACTTCTAAGTGCTGTCTTTGGGGGCAGCATGGGCTTTGAGGCTGAGGTATGGGGTTCTGGAAGGGTGAAACGCTTGAAGGGGACTCAGCACCCTTAAATTATAAGAGCAAGGGAACTTTGTGCCCTGGAACTGTCTACTCCCGTGGGCCTGGCTGGTGGCAGAGGAGTGTGGATGGATCTGGAGGTGGGGCCAACAAGGGATGGCTCCCCAGGGGGACAGAGAGCGTGGTCAGCACTTAATAAGGCTTTGAGTCCTGTTAGTATGGATCGTATTGGTATGCGTCAGACTCTGGGTCTTCTCATCATGACGTCTGATGGGCAAGGCCAACCCTACTTTAAACCTTGACCTGTGTTCTTCAGATCTCAGCCTCCTGAGTAGGTAGGGTTATAGGCATGAGCCTCTGGCACTGGGCCTCGGATTCTTTTTGGTATATTAGGGTTGGAAGTCAAATCCTTAGGCTTTCCAGTCAGGTCTTCTTCCATGGGAGTCAAGCCTTTCTGTCTGGCATTTCTGAGATAGAGACTCAATATATGCTCAGGCTTGGCTGGATCATGGTCCTCCTGTGACAGGCATGCACCACCACGCCTGGTCCTCTGTAGTTGGGATGGTAGATATGTAGTTCCATGCTCAGTCATCGGTTTAGATGACTGTCCCAAACTCTTAGTCCATAGCATCCGATTCTTGACCACAGTTGAAGGTCTGGGTTCGGCCTGGAACCACTGGTCCTCAGTCTTCTCACAGGACAGTTGTGAGGAAACAAGGGATCAACACAAGTGGAACTCTGGGGCAGGGCCAGCATAGAGGCAACGGTCATCAGATAAGTTTCTTGGCAATTCTGTGAGCATATAACAGGAAGACACCTGGAAAGGTCTCAGAAGGGGCCTGTTATTTATCATGCCACAGGTATGGGATTATGAAACAAAACATGGCTCTTTTTCATTCTTACCCTCTCCTCATGAGGAAGGGGATCTTTCACTGTTCAGCTTTGCAGCTGGGGAAAACGAGGCACAGAAAAGTGGGATGACCTACTCGTGACCCCCAGCTGACAGGAAGCTTCGTCTGACTTCTCTGCCATGCTCCCTAGGACAATGGGTGCTATTCACTCCATTTCTTGTGGTGGGAAGTGCACTTATTGTCAATCGTGGGGTTTGAACTCTGGGACTGGGCACTCTCCACAAGCTCCTCAGATCAAGGTTAGGTCTCTACCACTTGAGGCACAACACCACTTCCGGTTTTCTGGTGTTTCTTTGGAGATAAGCCTCTCACAGCCGTTCCTGCCTGGGCTGGCTATGAACCATGATCCTCATATCTTAGCCTCCTGTGTAGTTATCATTGTAGGCCTGTGCCACCGGCAGCCCGCTTACGTGTAATTCTCTCTCTCTCTCTGTAACTTGTTGAAAAGGTGCTGGAGGAGGTGCCTCAGCGTCCCCTTGTGGCTGGGACCCAAGATAACCCTCTTAATCTGGAGGTAGGCTGTGGGTCAGGAGTTTTCTTGCTCAGCCTGTAGAACTAGCTCCCTTAGGTAAGCCCCTCTGTGCCTGGGATAAACTGTTATGGTTACTCATTGTCAGTCTGTCTGGTGAGTACTTCCCCACTACCCTTTGCTAAGACAGTTAAAGGAAAGTGGATGAGGAGGCATCACATTTTCCAACTGCACAGCACTCTCCTGAGCCTCTGATCCTCACTGCCACTATCTGGCCAGACCCTGATTATAAGAAACTGAGTTCACTCTATGTCTACTTCATGTTGCTGCAGTGTGTCATTTCGGGGAGTGGGGTGGAGGCAGTGTGCAGAGGAACGACCCCAGGTCGGACACCTCCTGGGGGACATTTGTTCTGTGACAGCGCGAAGTCAGTGTTGTGGATAAGGAGGAAGCTGGCATCAGACTGAGCCAGAACAATGCTCAAAGGTAGGTAGGCTGTTGAAGTATCAAACACACCCAGGTCTGCTTCCCACTCACAACAAGGAGGTGCAATGCAGGTAGCTCAGCATTGGCCCTAGGGAGCTATAAATGGATGGTGACGGTCAGGTGCTAGTGGCTCTCGCCTGTCATCCTGGTTATTCAGGAGACTGAGTTCTGATGGTCGTAACTCAGAGCCTGCCCAAGCAGAAGAGTCTGTGAGAATTTTTTTTTTGGTCCAGGCATGTGTCCTGAACTCTGGGCCTGGGCACTGTCCCTTAGCTCTTCAGCTCAAAGCTAGCACTCTGCAACTTGAGCCACAGCGCCACTTTTGGCTTTGTTTCTTTTGCTTATGTGGTGCTGAAAAATCGAACACAGGGTCTCAGGCATGCAAGGCAAGCACTCTGCCACTGAGCTACCTTCACAGCCCCAAGTCTGTGAGATTCGTATCTCCCATAAACAAACTCCCCCCCCCCCGAAAAAAGCCAGTTTTGGTGCTGTGGCTCAAGTGATAGAGCCTCAGCCTTGAGTAAAAGAAGCCCAGGGATGACACTGAGTCCCTGAATCCAAGACCTGGACTCACGAAAAATAAAATAAATGAATAGTGGGCAGTTGTTATCTTAATACCAAAATGGATGGATTCATTCTTCTCTCTGGTACTTGTAGCCAAAGGTAAGGGGCTTCCCTTGATGTTCCTCTAAACCTCTCCTTCTCTCTATTATCACCCTGTCTTCAGTTGCAGGATAGAATTCAGATCATCCCACTTGATGTGATCTCAAGTACCCTTCCTTATCCACCTTTCATGGGGTGGGGATCCTGGATGTACTCACCACTGGGTGAAATAAGCACCAGAGAGATGGAGGTAGGTATCCTTGAAACTCATACTCACACACACACACACATACACACACACACACACACACACACACACACACACACACACACACACACACTCACCTAGGCCCACTCTGAATAGCCTTTTCTAAAGATACTTAATCTCCTTGGATTATCTGACCTAGGAGAGGAACTTGATTCCCTATAAATTACTATTTTAACTAGGGCTTGCTAGTTGACACAAGATAAACAGAAGCTCAAAGGAAAGGTTCTGGAGCCTGTCTGGCTCAGGCTCACACTTGACATCCTGGCTCCTCGGTAGGCAGAGATGTGAGGATCAAAGATTGAAGCCAGCCATAAGCTGGAAGGCTGATAAGACTCTTCTCTGTATGGAATCACCAAAAATCCAGACGTGTTCAAGCCCAAACAAGAAATGGCCAAATTTGTTGCCCCCAGACTGCCTGATCCTCAAGTGCCCTCTCACAGAGTGTGATGCCACACTGGTTCCTGGATCGTGTATCAGAGCCTTCAGAAATTTCGTGGTGAAAGCCAGGCCTTCGCCTTTGTGCGCTCTCAACCCACACCAGCTGGAAGGCAGAGCATGACAAGGCCAACGGCCTGCAGAGCGGAGAAGATCCCCCTCTGCCAGGGTGATTGGAGCGGGCTTCTTAGAGGCAGCACTTGAAACGAGTTCTTGCTTAACAAGGAAAATGTGACAGGAAGCACAAAGAGAAAAGATGCCATAGATAAAGGACAACATAGGGGAGCGTGTTCTTTCTCGGACAGGGCTGCTGTTTAGAAACTCAGTTAAGATGGGCAAGACTGTCCGAGACAGGCCCAAGGGATCACAGAAGAACAGCTATCCAATGTTGGGATTTTGTCTTAGCTGTAGTGGGCTCACCTAGCACACAGGAAACCCTGGGTTCGATTCCTAGTTCCCGCATACACAGAAAAAGCCAGAAGTGGTACCGTGGCTTGGGTGGAAGAGTGCTCACATCAAGCAAAAGAAGCTCAGGGATAACGCCTGGACCCCGAGTTCAAGCCCCAGCATTTTCAATGTAAAACTGCACTCCAAGGGACCTGGGTGACAGGTAGATGGCTGTGCCCTGTAGCTCTTAGTAGATCCATTCATGCTTTGTGTCTCCTTCTTTGACAAAGAGTATCTGGACACTCCTTCTGCCCTAGGCACCCCTGGACCCAGTTATCAGCAACCCACCCAAAGTCTCCCACTGGGACATGGAGCAGCTGGCCACAGAAATCCTCAGGTACCAGTTGGGTGTGATGGGGGGATACAGGGCAGGCCTAAGAAGTCCTAAACATCCAGGCCATCCAGAGGAAGCGGATGGGAGCTTAGAAAGGGCTAGTGATGTGAAGGGGCCCCTTTTATGCCTATGGCCCTTCCCAGATTCTGAAGCTCCCTTTGCTGTCTCTGAGGGAGGTAGAGGAGTGTCTAGGTGGTAGTGTCTAGAGGCAGACTAGTTGGAAATTGTAAAGAATGAGACACCATAGGCCATGCGCTGATGGCTCATGCCTGTCATCCTGGCTACTCGGGAGGCTGAGATCCAGAGGGTCTTGTATCCCAGTACAGGGAGGAAAGTCCAATGAGAGTCTCATTTCCTATCTCCAACTGGAAGTGGTACCATGGCTCAAGTGGAAGAGCACTGGGCTTGACCAAAAATCATCATCAGGGACAGTACCCAAGCCCTGAGTTCAAGCCCCTCATCCAAAAAACCAAGAAAGAAAGACACCACTTGCTTGCCAGAGATGGTGAAGGAGTGGGGTTGCTGTGGTTGGGACACCAGGCTCTGGCCTCAGTGTACACCCATTTCTAAGAACTCCCCAAGTTTGCCCGAGTGTGAATTTACAGCAGGGTGGGCATTGTCTTACCAAGAACTGCAGATCTTGTGGCCTGTCTTAAGCAGGGAGTGGGTGGATGGGAGCAGGTGTGGGAGATTAATGTCAATTATATTCTCTCCAACCAAGGAAGACTGGCTTTGGATGCTGGTGTCAAAGTCTGAAAGTGTAGGGTTACATGTGCTTTATGGCCTGACAAGTTGGGTTTCCCCTGGTTGTATAAAGGTGGCTGAAACCGGACACTGTCAGTGTCTCACAACTGTCCTTCTAGCTACTCAGGAGGCTGAGATCTGAGGATCACATTTCAAAACCAGATTAAGCAGGAAAGTCTGTGAGATTTTAACTCAAGTGAACCACCAGAAAACTGGAAATGGTGCTGTGGCTCCAGTGGTAGAGTACACACCTTCAGCTGAAGAGCTGAGGGATGGCACACAGGCCCAAAGTTCAAACCCCATGACCGACGACCAAAAATAAAGTGGCTGAGGTTTCTTCATAGCGGTGTGTATAGTAGGAAATGTCATGCTGTTTTATGAGCCATTCCAGATGTGTGAGAGGCTCTGAGTTTTGTCAACATTTGGTCTGAGGATGGTAGTGCCATCTTCTCGGAGGTGGGATGTTCAGTTGCTCAGGGACTACTGAGGCCTTGGGGTACCCGTGTGTGTGTGTGTGTGTGTGTGTGTGTGTGTGTTTCCCTCATCTTTCTCTGCCCACTTCCTGGATGCTTGTCTGCCTGTTCCTGACCTTGGATGGTGCCCTTCCTCAATAGAAACCTTGTCTATAGCCCCCTATCATTGTCTACAATGAGTCCTAAATTGCCAGAAACGTGCATATTCCAGCTTTTCCTTGGGACACAAGTTCGGCTGTCCATATATTTGTCCTCATCCAGGGGATTCTGGGTCAGCAGTGCTGGCTGGCATACGTTTTCTCCTGCCTCTGCGGGGGCAGGGTCAGTCATGCTGTGTCCTGTCCTTTTCTCAGCTGGGCCCCTGGCTGCATGTCCCACTCCCAGCAGGTTGGCAGTCGAGTGGGGGAAGGGTGGTTGCCAGTGGCTCTGGCCACCTCAACCTTGATACCTGACTGAAGGCTCCCCAATAAAGGATGATCTGTGGCTACATAAGAGGTGAGGCCAAGGTGGCTTGGATATACTGTTGGATGCCTAGGAAATGTCAACGTACCTTATCATAGGCAAATCTCTCTTCTGGCCCCAGGTGGGCCTCTCAGGTCATTCTAGACAATTCCGGATGCCCATAATAGAGAGGCATATACTTTAGATTCTAGGGTCAGGGAACTGAGGGATGAGAGATTGGTATGGCCAGTATCTCAATGTTTTGGGGCATTATTTTTGACCTGGATGAGCTGAGCTAGAATTGGGGGCAGTCCTGAGTCATAGTCACAGTAAACTCTCAAGCCAGATCAAGTGGTTTCTCCCTAAGTCCTTCTTGGGCTGAGGGGTTTGGGCCATGGCAGTAAGTTCCATGGATCCTGCCCCTCGATCTCAACACGGGGCCACAGGATCAAGGGAAGGACACTAGGGATGCTCCTTTGTAGTTGGCCCATGTATGCAGACCTTCATCTGCCTCCCTTCCCCAAGCACTGGTGAGGAAAGCAGGGCACCGAGCCCTCGGACTCCTGGGATAATGACTGCTACAGGCAGCAGCCAGTTGGCTGTGGATTCCTACAA
>NW_024872182.1:0-31546 GCF_019054845.1 Dipodomys spectabilis
AAGGGTAAACAAAGGAGGAGGCTGCAATGCTTGGTAAGAAATGTATGCATTATCCTGCCCATGTAATTGTAACCCCTCTGTACAGTATGTTCTCAAATAAAATAAAATAAAATAAAATAAAAATAGATGAAGATACTCAGTAGAACTTCTTGAGAAAAAATTCCGTTTTCCTCATCAAAATAGAGCTAGGACAGCTACCTTTTGACAGAACACTTGTAATGTGGAGCAGTGGAGTTACTAATTTAGGTAGCAATTTATTACTGTTAGTCCCTAATGTTATGATGTGATTCCCAAATGATATGAGTGATCCTATATTTTCTGAGCACTTTTTGCACCCAAAGTTTCTAATTCCTCCCCCTAACAATGATTCTTCTGCTATTCTCATTTCTCTTTGCTTCTGAACTCCACTCCTGTGACCTTTTTATTCCTGAGAAATTGCTGGAGGATGGCCTGGAGTCTGAGCTAACATCCACTCCAGTTTGGAGGATTTGGTGAAGGACCTCCACCTGGGCCTCAGTATCAGATATTAATTGACCTCTTTGGAATTGGAGAAATTCACTCCCTCAGACAGAATCTGTCATTCCTTGACTTTCTCTGAAGAGATTTGATACTAAGGCACAATTCAGAGAATGAGCTTTCCCACCAGCCACCACAGCCTTGTAAGGAGGAACAGGTTCAAAACTAAAAGTGGCCTCGGTTCCCAAAGGGCCAGTCAAAAGCCAAGAGATCACACTTTCTTCCACATCAGGGACCTTATGGTAGGAATAGAGTCTGGGCAAAGTCTAAGATGGAGATAAAGTGAGATTGGGCCTAAGGAGTACACAAAAGAATGGCCCTCTCTTTGACTACAAGTGAGTTGTGTAGTGACACATGAAATCTTCCTTCACATATGAAAATTCACTAGGTGAGTTATCTCACTGCCACTTTGTGGGAGGTCAGTTTGTCCAAAGGAGAAGTTGTTAAGTGTTCTGACTGGGGGCTGGGAAGGTGGCTCAGTGGTAGAGTGCTTGCCTTGCATGCATGAGACCCTGGGTTCAATTCCTCAGCACCACATAAGCAAAAAAATAACCTACAAATGGCTCAAGTGGTAGAGTGCTAGCCTTGAGCTGAAAAGCTGAGGGACAGCGCCCAGGCCCAGAGTTCAGGACCCATGACCTGTCCCCCCAAAAATTGTTGTGACTGCCAGTTTGCTCTGTAGAATGTTGTCTCTCCAACCCCTTCCCATGCCAGGAATGCATTGCTTCTTTCAGGCATTCAACTACTTATCATGACTCCTAGGCAGGAATACTGTTGGCTATTCTTTGGCTAAGCTCTTGCATTTGAGGTAGAATAGGCCCAGGCTCTGCTCATGCCAAGAGGTAGATTCAAGGTGAGTATAAGCTCAGATTTGTACAGAAAAACACTCATATTGGAAAAATTAAATGAAATTAATAGTTGAGTGATTCAGGGTTTATAGCCACTAAATTTAAGTAATTATTAGTAACACACCTAGAACCATGGATTAGGAAGGGAACATTGAAGTAGGGTCAAGATAAGATGGAAAAGACACATAGTAGTCATAACAGGAGATGAGAGTGTGAAGGAACTGTTGGCATAGTTCCATTTACTATCTTAGAAGTGACCTTGGATAGGAGGCTTTTAGAATAATATCTAAAAGAGAGGGACTTTCTGGCACCGGTAGCTCACACCTGTGATCCTAGCTATCTAGGAGGATAAGATCTGAGTATTATGATTCAAAACAAGCCCAGGCAGAAAAAGCCAGAAGTAGTTCTGTGGCTCAAGTGGTAGAGCACTAGCCTGGAGGTCAGGGACACTACCTAGGCCCTGAGTTCAAGCTTCAGGATCAGCAAAACAACAACAACAAAACAATAATGATAAAAAGAAATAAAAGAAGGACTTAAAGATATGTGATGGAATGATGATCCTGTGTAACTGTTTAGGGAACATAAAAGGAGGCAAAATTTGGAGCATAATGATACCTATTCATTACTAATAAAGGATACAAGGCAAATGCCAAATTCCTCTTCTTGAAAACTTCTAAACGTGGGCTGGGAAGTTGGTTCAGTGGTTATAGTGCTTGCCTTGCATGCATGAGACCCTGGGTTTGATTCCTCAGCCAGAAGAGGCAGTATGGCTCAAGTGGTAGAGCACTAACCTTGAGGTGAAGAGGTGAGGGACAGCACCCAGGCACAGAGTTCAGACCCCTTGACCGGCCATAAAAAACCCTCAAAAAACAAAAAAAATCTTCCAAACTTATCTTTTCTCATAATAGAGGAGAGGCTCCTTTTACAAGAATTCTCCTTATCTAGCTCAAGGTCATCAGAACTTCAACAGAATTTTCCTGTTGAGATGTAATGTCCCTATCTCTACTGAACCTAATCATGGCTAGGAAAGTGTGGACATTGATACGTTTATTGTATTTTTCCTTATCAATGTATAACATTGTCAGGTATTATATATAATACATATTGTAATATACAATATATATTATACATTATGTACAATATATTAAATATTTTATAAGACAACATAAATTATACAATAACAGACCCTAGTTTTAGAGTTAGGAGCAAGCAACATATTGAAAGACAAATGCTTGAATCTCTGAGTAATTTCTCTACCACTGGACAATTCCAGGTTACATTCTTATTAACCAAAGAGCAACATAGGAAAGCGTTGCCCATAGAAGGGGTTCTCTGGATTTTGGAAACTGTGATCTGCATATATATATTATATATATATATATATGTATATATAATATAAATGTATATTATATATATATGATATATTGTTTTATATTAGTGAATGTGTAAAACTATAGCAACAGATAAATAAGTGAACACCTACGTACACACACACTTAATCACTTTCAAGTATAAGAATTTCTTTTCTATGCTTCCTATTCACCTACATAGGGAGTACATGAGTTGCCCTTGAATTGTCCTGGAAGTTCTTTATCTGGCTACAGTAGCTTCACATCTTTTGTTCTCTAAGTAGTCAGATGTTATGTGTTCAACAATAATACTTGTTACAGGCAAAAGTATCCACCCTGACACACAGAGGAATTTGGATTTCAGAAATACCACAAATAAGTGGGAGGTACTGCAGTAATTTTCAAAATTGAATAGATTACATATTTATTAGAAAGTTTGTAAGAAAAGAAAACTTCAACGTAGGATGAAACACTTGAAGAAAACTACAGATTAAATTACATATAGCCAGGTGTTGGTAGCTCATGCCTGTAATCTTGGCTACAAAGGTAATGCAATAAACATCCATTTCACAGTCTAGTAACATCATAGGGTATAAAGAATCTGATTAACTGATTCATAAAATTCAATATAACGCAGTTAAAACATCCAATATCTCAGGTGTCAACTTAGCAGAATGATGGCTATTTTGTATATTATCCAGCCCTATCCATCCCACAATGGCAGAACATTCTTCCTGAGAAAGTCCAGAGACCCGTCTACTGACTGCTCAATATAGACAGGTTCCCATTCTCTATTATTTGGGCATGTGAATATCTGATAACTTGCCAAAGTCACAACTTGGGACTGGCTTCCAGTAATGATATCTTAGTTCTCAGGAAAAAAGGAAATTGAAGACAGTGGGAAGATCTACCAGATTCCTGAAAGATTTCTATCATTGTGCTAAAACTGTTCCCTTCTACTGACACTTGAGCAAACTGCAGTAATTGTCACTCCAACCACATGTCCAAAAAACGGCTTTCCAAATATTTATCTGTTTTCACTTTGTCATATCAAGACACACTATTGTAGTCCCTTTTTACTTAAATGATCAGCTATGGTTTGCCCAAGGGATTGTTGACCTTACCAATTTCGTAAATTTTAGGTCACCAAACAATCACTTCATAGCCCTTAAACATTAAAAATACCTATCCATATATGTCTGCATTACATCCTTAGTACTGTTTTTCTTCATTTGTCATCTTTTACATATTTCTGTATCCCACGGCTTAGTTCTGTAATCTTCCTTCTCATGATTGTTGCTACTGAGTGCATGTAATTATTTCAGTTTGTTTTCTCCAGCTCTGTTCTTTCTTTAATTGAAGTCCTTAATAGCATCTTGTCTACTGACAACTGGTAGCTATTGATTTTAACAAACTCCAAAGATCCCAAAGTGAGCTTTGATCTTTATCTTTAAACCTATCCCTCATTACTATTTGATTAAGTGATAACTCTTCCAGTTGTCTTGTCAAAATACTTTGGGGTCATTTCAGACTTACATACTTTTTCACACCTCATATATTATATATGACCAGGTTTTTACAAATTAACTCACATAATATTTTAGGATACATACATACATATATATATATATATATATATATTATATGAGTGCTAATACTATGACTTAAATTAATGGCCTAGGTTCTTTTACTTTTCTTTTTTGCTCAGGCTGTCTGTCTTCCATTTGAGCCACAGCTCCACTTTTAAATTTTTGGTTCTTAGTTGAAGAAAAGTGTCTAATGGTCCATTTACCTGGTCTAGCTTAAAACTATGATACTCTGTTTTCAGACTTTTAAATAGCTAGATTTAAAGATATGCACCACTAAAACCACCCCTATCATATTTTAATTAAATATAACATTAAAAAACGAATATTTGTGATATTTTCAAATCAGTATGTTTTCATTTACACCAAAACACATTGCCTTAAATGTTTTTCGTTATTCCAGTTCACTTACCAAGAAAAGAAAGGAAAAATTCACAACCAAAGAATGTCTGAATGTACCAGTGCTCAAGCTTGCTAGCCACAATTTCTTTGCTGGGAAATAACAAAGGATGATATTATCTACAGGCAAAGCAGAGAAAATGCCCTTCACTGAAGTTGCTGAAAGGTTGATAAGTATGAGGACAAGCAACATAAACTCAGAAAGTATCACAAAGTGTTTTCTGTGGATAAGTGTGGCCAATCTTAGAGGATGTTCATAGCGATGAGAATATTTGAAGGTGAATAGGAAATTACAGAAGTGTGCTTTCTTGAAGATATATGTTTATAGCATAGTTTATATACTGTTGAAAATGAGACAGTTAAGATAGGGATGTTGTCATTCCTTGTATCCTTCACAGTATAATATTACAATCAGTTCTATAATACATTATTTATAGTAATTATAGAATATCCCTAATTATGTACATATTATAAATATATCATTTACATGTTATGTAATATAGTATATTACATATTTTATGCACACATAATTTAATTTTTCTACTTGTCTGTCTAGGAATTAAACTACAATATCTTTGAAAATTGATAGTAGATTCCTCACAATTTTGATTGCAACCTATAGTTTTACCCAATAAATAGTTATTTATTCTGAATTGGTTTAGAAGTGGAATATCATAATATAATTGAACATTCAAAAATAATTATGTCAGAACATGCCAAGGATGGAATTCAAAAAATATAACATGACTCATGTCTGTAATCCCAGCTACTTAGGGGCTGAGATCTGAACATAGCTATATCAAGCCATTCTGAGTCTAATGGCTCAGGGACAGCACCCTTACCATAGTTCAAGTCTCAGTACTGGCACAAAAATAAATTATGTGACTAAAACATAAAAATATATTTATTTAAATAAAGTTGTCATTCCTTGTATCCTTCACAGTATAATACTAAAACCAGTTTTATACATATATTATTTATAGTAGTTATAGAATATCAGTAATTATACATATATTATGAATATATCATTTATATGTTATGTAATAGAATACATTACATATATTATGCACACCTAATTTATACTGATAACACTAATATCCATTAAACTGATATATGTTTTAGGATAGGGAATAGATTTGCTTTGGTACAACAAGGAAATACATAGTCACAAAATTATTTCTTTTGGATTATATATCCATAACAAACTATTCCCTGTGTATTCAAGGTACTTCATGATAAAAGCATGTGTTCATCAGTACAAGTGTCTTTGACATGGATTTGTTCTCCTTAAGCAATTATTCCAGGAATAATAAACAGTGGAAGCTGAATGGTGTTCATTTAGGTATTTCTTAAATTAAACCGATCTTTATTTGGTATAAAGATCACTTACACTGTCATTATCCACACCCTTTTCATTTAAAAAATAGCATTGTTATTGCCATTATAACCATAATTAGGAAGATAAAGTGGGTTCATCTGCTCCATAGGTATTGAAAGGTAATAATGTGACACAATATCCTCAGATATGCCTGGTGGAAACCTGGATTTGAATTATGGGTTCACAACTAATCAGTCTTAGGTACTTAGGAATTTTGGCCGTATTGCCTAACTTCTGTTTTTAATGAAATACTTAATTCATTTCCTAACTTGAAAAACAATCATGAGCACTAAAATTACCCTAATGCAGGTGCAGTGCTTGGAATGGTGTCTGTGCATTGTGTAGTAGGTCCCGGAGAAGTCAGCTTCCATTAACATGGTCACAGCATGCTTCCTAAAGGCCTTAAGAAATATATACCCAAATGATATTAATATCTGTGAAAAATTTGTCTTTACTACAAAAAAGGTCTTTTCTTCATATGAACAATGAAAGTAATGTTGGGGCTGTCCTGTGGCTTTTACTGTGAAGGAGTTTTGCCTAAATTTCATTCTTACTCTATTAGTGTTAGCAGTAGCATTCCTTAGTGCTACCCTTCATGTTCCTTATTCTGTGTTCCATTTGGAATACTATTGTAACTTACTTTATAATCTTTGTTATCAGAATAAATAAACTAAAACTGCTGAAGTTTTCAATAAATAGTCAATGCATTACATTTTATGTGCTTAATACTTTCCTGAAATTATGACTTCTGGATTATATATGCCTAATCGAGTATTTTTTATGATTTCTTATATGATTCATATAGATTTCTTATGTTATTTTTATATGATTTCTTAGAGATCTAGAAATAAAACAACTCAGAACAAGAAAAGAGTAGGTAAGTAGTCATAAACAATACTTTTATGGTTGTCTTAATGGCTGTTCTCTCCCCCTTCTTTGTAGAAAGGTTCTCACTATGAAGTGCCAAATAGTCTGGAAATTTCTAGCCTTGTCTCAGTGACAGAAGTGATGAATTAGGACATGTGCTCCCATGACTGGCTTTTAGGAAGTTCACAATATAGCAAAACAAATATACATAAAGAAACTTTTGTAGGTGATGTGTATATACTTCCTCAATTGACAAAATTAAATTCATATGTCAAAACATCAAATTACTTACACTTATAATATATGCAGTTCAACTGGCATCACTAGCACCTCCATAAATCAAATGCAAACTAAAAGCTCTACTTCAAAGACCAACATCTAAAGCAGTGTTGGAAATACAAGAAGATACACAATAAATCTAAACGAGTGAGATCTTTAACTCTAGCAATGAGCAATGATAGCTGAATTTTTAACCAGGTTTGAAAAGTTAAGGTGTCCACTAACTATGTGATTAGAGTTGCAGTGTTGGCCTTGGTATCAAGATTGGAGGTAAAATTCAAATGCAGCTAAGGTTGCTTCAGTATTGCAGCTTGATACAGTGTGACCCTGCCTGATAATGATAAAACACAGAAGGGAAGCTAAGTCAGTAAATTGTATAGGAAGGGTTCTCCACTAGAATAATTGCAGGGGGTGATCATCACTCTTGCATTGAAAATGTATAGCCCATCATTCTACTTTAAACTCGAGCGTTTTTCTGATCCGAAGACAATTATATACACCAATGTGCCATGAGTGCTGAGCATGTAGTTGTACATTATTCTAAAATAAGTGAAAATCCCAACAGGTATGGAATGGCCTGACCCCGACACTTCATTCTGTGTTGTTGAGTTTCATGGAGAAATGTTCATAATTAGGCAATTCACACTCACCTAAGTCTGAACCAGGCAACTGAGTTAAGACATTAGGATCATCACTCCAGTGACCTGGTCTGTGATCTATGAAATATATAAAATTATTTCACAATGTATATATCTTTCTGAAAGTTTATGCAATACCAAATACCAAATATACAAAAGGGACAATTATCTATCTCTTATATTATCAGAAGTAAAGATACTTCTGAATTGTACTTCCTTGCTAGAGGATCACAGAGTGACTGCTGATGTTTGGTATCTTTCCAGGTTCACCTATATATTTGTCAATATTCTTTTTTTTTGCGGGGGGGGTCCGGTCGTAAGTTCTGAACTCTGAGCCTGGGCGCTGTCCCTCAGCTCTTCAGCTCAAGGCTAGCGCTCTACCACTTGAGCCACAGCGCCACTTCCAGCTTTTTACTTTTTGCTTATGTGGTGCTGAGGAATCGAACCCAGGGCCTCAGGCATGCAAGGCAAGCGTTCTACCACTGAGCCAACTTCTCAGCCCCCATTTGTCATTCTTCTTTGAGGAAGTGTTTTCCCATGGTGTGTTTTGAGGTGTTCAGCATATCAGTACTGTCAGTAACCGCAACCATGGGATAGCAAAGATGATGGGAAACCTGGCCAAAGAACTGAGAAATCATAGGAAGTGATAGGAAAGAAAACACCAGAGGACCCAAAGCCTCATTGCCAGCTTCTGGATCCCCAAATCCTGCTTAACATGCTTTATATTCATTCTACTACAAGGAGGAGGGGGGGTCTGTGGCTACAGATATGCCGACAAATTAAGGCACCAATCTAGCTTGTGTTTACAACTATTAACATGAGGTATTGTTTGTATACATAGGGATAATTGAATCCCTTACTGTTAGGGAGCAGAAGGGAGCAATAGTCATTACAACCATAGCACAGACATCCATCTTGTCTCCAAACTCTTAATCTTTTAGTGTCCAATAGCTGTTACTTAAATACTCTTGAGGTCATAACTCATACCTCTGCCTTCATTTGACTGTTTGACCTTTCCAGAGCACAACTCTCAGCCTTTTGATCGCTGTTTGAAATGGCTTGCCAATATATCCCTTTCCAGGTCTAACAACTAGACTCTAGAATCCCTCACAAGTACTGTGACAGATGTATTATTTTGAAAATGATACTTTTTTAGCATAGATTCAATTTTTAAATTTTATTTGATTTCAAAAATACTGTAGAGAGTGGTTTCAGTTACATGAGTAAGGTACATTCATTATTGTTACCCAATCTATTGTTGTTCTCATATCCCTTCCCACCCCCTGCACCTCCCCACCCCAGCCCAAAGTTGTCGAGTTCATTTCTGATAGAGTGTGTTGTGTATATCATTGTTGCAATGGGTCACTCTTATTACTTCTTTCATCACTATGGTTTTTCCCTTTCCTTGTCCAAATCAGATAAATGTATATACAAGATGAAAGGTACCAGATTCAAGACAGAGATTGCCAGGCATAAACCAATGGCAAAAGACAAATGAAATAAAATAAAATCTAGATACACTACTTTACAGAACTTAATGTTGACATCTGAAAAAAAATACTTATTGTGGCTAGGAAGGTGGCTCAGTGGTAGAATGCTTGCCTTGCATGTATGAGTACCTGGGTTCGATTCCTCAGCACCACATAATCAAAAAGAAGAAAAGACGGAAGTGGTGCTTTGGCTCAAGTGGTAGAGTGCTATCCTTGAGCTGAAGAGCTGAGGGACAGCGCCCAGGCCCAGATTTCAGGCTCCATGACCAGACCCCTCTCAAAAAAAGACGTGTTTTTCCATGCCTTGGAGTTCATTTCAATTAGCATCATTTTGTAAGTTCAAATGTACGTAGCTCTGGAACCAGCAATCCCGCTCCTGGGCATTTGTGGAAATGATCTCAAGCTAAAACACACTAAATCTACAACTATGTTTTGGCAGCATTATTAGGATAGTTAAGATATGGAACAAATCAAGATGCCCCTCAATAGATGTGGATCAAGAAAATGTGGTATATATACATAATGGAATTTTATGCTTCTATCAGAAAGAATGACACAGCACCTTCTTTCTTTTTTCAAATCTTTATTGTGATTAAGAGGTTACATAACATCCCAAATTTCACAGTATTGTGGGATAGTGAAGCTTAAATCACAATCACATTCTAACATTAGTAGGACAAATTGTCTATCGTGGTGTATAACATTTATGAGCTTTGCAATACAGTTATTTCTTCCACATTGGGTGATATGTATATTTATTTTGTTTTGCATAGCATCAGCTGTTCCTTCTTTCCCACTTGTCCCTCCCTCCCATGGCTGCCATTGTGTTGCTTACTTCATTTTGGTCAATGTCCAATGCAGTTGATGGGTCCTGCTGTTGTGTATTTCCCTGATTCCATCTAGTTCTGTGTCGTCCTCCTGGTTTTCTTCTGGTGTGCACATATATACCATACATGTAATCGGTAGCATGAGGGTTATTTAGTATTGATTCGACCAGGTGAATGGAAGTCCTTTGTTTCTTAAGTCCTGTTAATTTTGTCGAATCACCTAACATTTTGGATTTAACATCCACTTATCAGGGAGACCATATGCTGTTTATCTTTGCACTTCACTTACTTCACTCATCATGATTTCTTCTAGCTCCATCCATTTCCCTGCAAATGCCATTATTTTGTCGTTTCTAATGGATGCATAATATTCCATTGTGTATATATACAACAGTTTGTGGATCCATTCATCTGTGGTGGGACATCTGGGTTGTTTCCATATCTTGGTTATTGTGAACAGTGCTACAATAAACATGGAGGTGCATGTGCCCTTGTATATTGGTTCCTGTTTTTCAGGATAGATGCCTAGAAGTGGTATGACTGGGTCATAAGGGAGGTCAATATTTAGCTTTCTGAGGACCCTCCAGAGTGCTTTCCAAAGTGGTTGTATAAGTGACCATTCCCACCAGCAGTGCAATAGGGTTCCTCTTTCTCCACATCCCCCTCCCACAGCATTTGTCATTGGTTGACTTGAGGATGAGGGACATTCTCACTAGGGTAAAGTGCTATATTAGGGCTGTCTTTACTTGCATTTCCCTTACAACCAGGGATGGTGAACATTTCCTCAAGTGTTTCTTTGCCATTTTTATCTCTTCTTCTGAGAAGTCTTTCTTTAGTTCCCTTGCCCATTTTGTAGCCTGACTCTTCACTAAGTCTTACGCCTTACTATTTCCCCTTCCCATAAAGCTTGACTGGATCCACTGGAAACCCACTTCCAGTCCTTCTCCTCCTTAAAAAGTCCAACCTTAACTAACCTACCCCCTGGTAGCTCTGCTATAAACTTTCAAAGGCTTGACTGCAACCAGACTCCTTCCTGAAAGCCCTCCTCTGCAATAGGGAAATTCCTCTTCCACTCCACCCCTCCCTGTAATCCCTGTCCTGCACCACCAGAAACCAGGCCATATCATTATCTCCTTCTCTGTCATGCCTTGCTGTAACAAGAACCGTGCCTACATCAGGCTTCTCCCTCGAATCCACCAGATACCCGCCCCTAACTACTCCATTACCTCATAGTCCCATTGCTCCCATATCCTTGTTTCTCCAAGCTCTCCCTTCACTTTCATACCGACCCCCAACCTGCCTTCTCCCTCGAGCCCCTTCTGGTTTTATCAGAAACTCGGCCCATAACTAGCCTATTGCTAACTGGCCTAATCTCTCAAACACAGCCCTGAACCTACGTCTTCCCACAAAGCCCATCATGCTATACCAAAAACCCTTCACCTCTCTATAACTGCCCTTGAAGCCCCACCTTCCTCGGCCAGAAGATTCTCACACAGCCCATATCCTGCCTGGAAAGCCAGCCCTGCTCCACCACAAGCCTCTCCACCTCCCACATCTACTCTCTCAATGCCCTGCTGTGCTCGCCAGATAAACCCACCCCCTATTGGTTCTTCCCTAAGATCCACACCCTACTCCACCAGATACCCTGCTCATAATTATCCTACACCATTGTAGCCCTTCTACTCCTTCTCAAAGCCATTATTTCAAATAGCCCCATAGCTCCAAGCACTTCCCTGGTCCAGAAAAACCCCACTAGAAAACCCCCACCACACGATCCCATCTCTCGACATTCACATTGCTTCACTGGAAACCACTGCACCAATTGGCCTCCCTCTGGAAGCCTCATCAGGCTCAACTGTAAATCCCTGTCCCTCCATAATCCTTCTTGAAGGTTGCTTTGCCCTACTGGAAACCCTGTCCAAAGTCAATGTCCTGCTTTGCAACACTGAGATCCCCACCTAACCTTACTTCTCTTTTTGAAGTTGTGACTGGCTACTCCAGAAACCACATCCTAACTAGTAGAGCACTGGATCCTATCACTGCTCTCACGAAGCCCTGGTCCTGGAAAACTCCTACATACATTGTAACTACATCCTGCTCTGCAGGAAACCCCACCTCCACCCTAACACACTTCCCAAAGGCCTGTCATTGTCCACCAAAACCCTGCCCTTTACAAGCCCATCTCTTCCTAGTACCATCCTGTCCTCTCAAATCCAGAACCTGAAAAGCCTCTCCCTCATAGTTCCTCATTTCTGCACCAGAATCTCCACCTTCTGTCTGCCTCTTTCCTCCATTCCCTGCTCTGCCTTATGGAATCCTCACCCTACATATCCCACAAGGGCTCACAGTGCTCTACCAGCACCCCTCCTCCAAGTAACCTCCTCTTTTGTAGCCTTGTTCTGCCCCAAACAGCCTCCTCCCCAGTGACCCCGCCTTCTTCCAAAGAAAACCTTTCCACCTGCCAGCCTCAATCAAAAATCCTGCCTACTCCACAAGAGACCACATCCCTAACAAGTGTAGTCCTTCCTGTCCCCTCCCTGCTATCTCAAAGCCCTACACAGACTGGTCTTCATCCTCAAAGCTCTGCCCCGCTCCACCATAGAGGCTGTGCCAATACCAACTCCTCCTTTGAACCAGACAATGCACCACCAGAAACCAAACATCGTCTCATCCATGAAAATCCCATTCAGTAACTATTATTACAAATGTGATTTTATACTGGACATAGAATACATACTAATCAATAAGAGAAGAAAGCAGTATTGTAAAAAGGCAAAAAAAATTAGATAGCTATTATATGTCGTAATCAAGTTTGGGGTTCTGTAATCAAGCAGATACACATTGTGTGAAAATTTGGGAAGGTGATTCCTCTTATTGGAAACCATTCTTTGAAGTATCAGTAAGGTTTCATTAGTGAGCATTTTATTTCTAGAAAATTCGTGCACATTTGTGCCCATTAACCTCAAAAATATTAGTTATTTTAAATCCTCTGGCTTCATTGAGGAAAGAGTATCAGTGTGTAAAAAGATGACTTTCAACTCATCTCTCTAATGAATAATTTTCGAGTTGTTTACCTTACTGTGTACCAGAGTTTTTAGTAGCAGAAATTCACTACCAGAATCCACTTTGAATTTCCTCCTTCCACTTAAATGACCTTTGGAAAAGATTGAAGTGAGATTATACAAGTAAAATGCTAGAAATAAAAATGTATTGAGATCATAACAAAATTAGGATGAAGACCCCACCCAATTGCATTTAAATTTCTAACAAAAGGAACTTAAGCCTATTTAACTACAGACTTTCTGAAGACTAGAAGACAAAAATATAAGAAATGCCCTGTTATACCATGGTTCTGAAAACAAAAACAAAACAAAGAAAGCCAACATAATGAAACAGAAGGGAATGAGGAAGTTGTACATGTGATATAGAGTGTAAAATATACACTGAATCAAAAATAATTTTGGTCACAATGTCTGGTTGTTCAATATATTTCATTGTAAATATTGTTCTTTGTTAAGCTGTGACTTAATATAGGTCTCAGCAGGCATCTGCCCAGCTACTTGTGTAGTTAGTCAATTTCATCATTGTAGATCATCAGGATGAAAAACTCCACACACCTTAAGACACACCTGCAACAGCAGTAGACATACACTCCTATTGGTCCAACAATGTAAGCCAGACCTGTGTTTTACCAAAGCTTTGTATGTGGTATGCTATGGTTTATTCAGGCTGAAGAGCCAAAGTAACTCCAATTTGAGATTAACCCCACCATCTTGTGTAGGCTGCCCTCAGATTAACCCCAAAAGAGAGAAAAAAAAACACAGGTTGCCACCAACCTGCCCACTCTTAAGAAAGCAGACCAGTTGCTCAAGTGTTCCAGGAATAGAACATATCAATAGTTAATAAAAAGGGCAGTGCAGTTAGGGTGGCCTCAAACCAATCATGTAACTGCTTATGTAGAAATTCCCTAAACTTCTTTTTTCAATACTATAAAAGCTGTGCTGATTTTGTGCTTGGTGTCTCTTACTGTTACAGGTTACCGAGTGCACGGAGGAACAAACTTGAGCTTGCAAATAAAGGACTCTTTTGCTGTTCGCATTGGTCGTGGTCCCTGGTGGTCTTTCCAGGGTTCCAAGTCCATACAACATTTCTGGGGCCTCACCTGCAATTTCCCTTATGAGACCTTCCAGATGCCCTACCTCAGAGTCCCAAAAAAACCAACTGTTAAGTCAAGGCATTGCTGTTCTGTATATTTGGTTGCCTGCAATTTCTGTATCTGTAATTCTGGTTTCCCACGGGTTCTGTATTTTGCTTGGCACGGAGTCTTGGCAGATGCGCTATAAGATTGCCAACGTGGTCTGTGAGGAGACATCCCCAGACCCCTCTAGGAAGATTGCTGTTTAGTACGGACATATTTTGGGGGGGAAATGTTCCATTGGAGTCTCACACTTTCATGCAGACATATTTTGGGAAGTTTTCTGTCTGTATTAGGAAGTTTTCCGTTTTTTGGGAAACTCTCCATCAGTAGCCTGGCACTTTCTGGCTGGCAATTTACTATGCTTCAGCATGCCTTTGTAAGGTGTGTGTTAGTGTTGAGTATTCTGTTTGTCATTTGGGGTTTATCTTAGCCTTAAGCCTTGCCCAGGGAGGTCTGAATATGGGGGAGAATCTGCCAGTCTGAGGGGATGGCACCTAGGGACTTATTTCCTTTTCTCCAAAGTGTCGGGGACTTCCCTTCCACCTTGGAAGGCCCCTGGGTCAACAAATGTTGGTGAGATGTCACCCAATTCACTGAGACCTGATTGTTCTCTGTTCTATGTTTCCTGAGATAGGGAAGTTCTCGGTGAGAGTGGCAGGCTCACTAAGCAGACTCTGAATTCAGCTTGCTGAGTGAGAATGGCACAGAGTTCTGGTAGAGACAAACTCAGCCTTTTGTTGTTGTCTTGTCTAGTTCTGTTTCAGAATTGGTATTATTTTTAAGTGTTGGTTTTTGGTTTTAGTGTTTGTGTAATTTATTTGAACATCTCTGGGGAAATAAAAGTTCCAACCTCCAGCTGGGCTCAGTCACAGAGAAGGCTGTGTGCTGGTTTTGACTTTTCAGCTAGTCCCGAAAATGTAAAGTGCTCTTATCTAAAATTGGATAAAAATCAGGCCAGTTCAGATTAAGGTGACCACCGCACCACCACCCCCAGCCATCCTCTAACAGAAGAAATTCAAAAGACCAACTGGTGAAATTCCTTACTAAACAAGCAAGAACTGGGAAAATGAAGCTCAACAAAGTTGCTTAGTTTGACAGAAATATTGTCTTAAATTTTTGTTTGAAAACTTCAGAAAATGTACATACAACTGATCCTTATTTTTGCATGCTTAAAGATCTGCGTGAGTGTATTTTGTATGTGTTTGTGAACATGTTCATGATAGAAAGTGTCAGCATGCTCTAACAATTGACTGGGTTTAAGTTTAAAATTCAAAGATTATGAGGTTTGAACATTACCAAAAATTTTAAAGAATTTACACATTGTTTTAAATGGCTTGTTAAGGATTCTGTAACTTGAAAATTAGAAAATCTGGTATTTTAGAATGTATAAGACGGTTTACACTGTAATCAAGATATTTGGCTTAACAAAAAGGAGAAACTTACAAGCCAACAGAAGACCTATCTTTAGGAATGAAGGGTGAACAGGCAGAAGTGCAGTTCAGCTGGTCATGCATGGTGGAACAGGCCCTGGGAGGAGTCCATGCATGGTAAAAGAGGGCAAGCTGGCACAAATGCAGTTCATCTAACCCTAAAGAGTCGGATTGGGTGCATGTCTATTCCAAAGGAAGGGCCAAGTGGTCCATCTTTATTCTATCACTTTCCCCTGCAGATAGACACTGGAAACTGGTGGTAAAAATGACTGATGTGAAGATCTGATTAGCATTGCTAAAACTGCCCCTTGGACATGTTAAAATTAAAATTAAGAAGGCCTTAAAAAGAGGGTTAAAAAGTTTATTTGTATAATGTGATTTGCTCTTAATGATATTCTGCCATTGGATATGTATTTTTTAAAACATAAAGGTGTAAAGTCTAGCTTCTTGATACAGTAATGGTGATTATAATTTTTGCATTAAGAAAAGATTCTTATTTGAGTTTAAAAGTTTTAATGTGTATCTGTTATAAAACAAGCATCCAAGAGGGAATGAGTGACAAAGAGGGAATGAGTGACACCTAGCCTCGAGAGGTCAAGAGATTTTTTTCATAATGCAACCAAAAACTGAAGTATAGAATATTAAAACAGAGATTAATAGGAGGCTTTCAAATTAGGAACGGATTTCTGTATATAAAGTTTAAAAGTAAAATTGTTCTAAACATTGGCCTCAAAGTGCAAAAAGTAAAAATTAGGATTTCCAAAATAATTGCTTAATTCCTATTTCAGTTTGCTCACATAGGTTTTTTTTTTTGTAATAGTTCCAAGCAGGCCCACAGAAAGGAGTGAGGTTTCTTGTTAAGTTTGTCACATGTAACTTTGGCTCTTAATAAGTTACAGGTAAGAACATGCTTAAAAGTTACTTCTATCTATGTTGACCACCTTTTAATTGTAGTAAAGGGGCCTTTTATGAGACTCATTGATATGCAAACGTGCAAAGCCAGCCCGAGTAGAAAAAGGTCCAATTGAGACTGTCACCTCTGCTCAGCCAGCAGAAGGCTGAAAGAGCAAGCAGAGTTGCTATAGGATTCAAACTAGCAGAGTGCTAGCCTTGAGCTGTATAGCTAAGGAACAACACTCAGGCCCTGAGTACAAGTCCAGCAAACAACTAAGGGAAATGCCAATGAGGCATTTTTCCCAGTGTGGAGAAGAAATTCCTGGGAGGAAAGAAATGGAGGAGCATCCAGAGACCGTAAATCACTGCTTGGATGGCAGAAATAATGTCAGATCTGGAGTCATTTGTGCTTGGCCTTTTAAAAATTGCTGAAGGCCAAATAAAATCTTCCATAGCAAAAAAAAAAAATTGAAACAATACATCTCCAGCAAATCAGCCCTACAAAAGATTCTTAAAGATGTCCTACACATAGAAAACCAACAAGACCACATTAAAGGCCAAGAAACTGAACCCAAACTGAGAATCCAAGAACCACAGGAAGAACCCAGTTTTCATGGCCCCCAAGAAGGTGGATAACATGGCAGGAACTCCCAAATACCTCGCAGTCCTATCTCTCAACATTAATGGACTTAACTCTCCAATTAAGCGACATAGACTGTCTAGTTGGATTAAAAAACAAGACCCTTCTATCGGCTGCCTTCAGGAGTCACATCTTGCCCCATAAACAAGCTGGAGTTAAAATCCTAATATCAGATAAAATAGACTTCAAATTAAAATTAGTTAGAAGAGATAAAGAAGGTCGCTAAAAACTTATTAAGGGATCTCTCCTTCAGGAGGATATTACAATTCTAAATATCTATTCGCCAAACAATGGAGCACCTAAATTCATCCAAGAAACACTACTTCCCCTCAAATCCCACATATATCCAAAGACATTAATTGTAGGAGATTTTAACACACCACTCTCCCCACTAGACAGATCAGCTCGGCAAAAAATCAGCAGACAAACTGCACATGTAAACAGCTGCGTAGATCAACAAGATTTAACACACATCTATCGAATATTTCACCCAGCAGCATCAGAATACACGTTAATTCCAGGAGCACATGGAACATTTTCTAAAATAGACCATATTTTAGGCCACAAACTTATCCAAATGCAGAAACTTTGATTTTATACCTTGCATTCTCTCAGACCACAAGGGAATAAAATTTGAACTCAACACCAAAAGCCACCAAAGAAAGTCTGGTAAAACATGGAGGTTGAACAACACTCTGCTGAATCACGAGTGAGTCATGGAAGAGATTAGAAAGGAAATTCATATATTCATGCTATTTAACAAAAATGAGGACACCAATAACCAGCTTCTCTGGGACAAAGCAAAGGCAGTACTCAGACGCAAATTTATAGCTCTGAATTCCTACATCAACATATTGGAGAGATCTGAAACCAACAATTTAATGAGACATCTGAACCCCCTTGAAAATGAGCGGCAAATAAACCCCAATCCAGTAGACGAAAAGAAATAATTAAAATTAAATCAGAATTAAATGAATTAGAATTCAAAAAAATACAGAAAGAAGCAACAAAACAAAGAGTTGGTTCTTCCAAAAATAATAACAAAATTGACAAACCCTTAGCAAATCTTATCAGAAAAAGAAAAGAACAAGCCCAAATAAATAAACTCACAGATAAGAATGGAAACATCACCACAGAAACAACCAAGATTCAGAACATTATAAGGGAATACTTCTCAAAACATTATGCTAATAAGTTTGAGAACTTGGCAGAAATGGACCTTTTCCTAGCAAACATTGACATGCCAAAACTAAACCAAGATGAGTTATACCATCTTAACAGGCCCATATCAAGCATTGCAATAGAAACAGCAGTAAGAGACCTCCTATCTAAGAAAAGTCCAGGACCAGATGGTTTTACCACGGAATTCTACAAGGCCTTCAAAGCAGAGCTCACACCAATACTACTCCAACTCTTCAATGAAATTGAAAGAGAAAGTTCACTAATGAAGTCAATCTATGAAGCCATCATAACCCTCATCCCAAAACCAGGGAGGGACTCATCAAAGAAAGAGCACTATGGACATATTTCTTTGATGAATATTGATGCAAAACTTCTCAACAACATTTTGGCCAATCAACTTCAACAATTCATCCAAAAAATTATACACCACAATGAAACAGGATTCATTTCAGGGATACAAATCTGGTTCAATATATGCAAATCAATTAATATTATTCATCACATCAACAGGAGGAAGGATAAGAACCACATGATTATCTCAATAGATGTAGAAAAAGCATTGGACAAGATCCAACACCACTTTATGATGAAGGTTTTGGCAAAATTAAGAATCCATGGGACATTCCTCAATACGATAAAAGCTGATTATGACAAACCTACAGCCAGCAATATGCTTAATGGTGATAAAATAAAACCATTTCCTCTCAACTCAGGAACAAGACAAGGATGTCCAATCTCTCCACTTCTCTTCAATCTAGTATTAGAATACCTACCTACAGCAATAAGACAAGATGCAAACATAAAGGGGATCCAAATAGGGAAAGAAGAAATGAAACTCTCCCTCTATGCAGATGACATGATCTTGTATTTCACGAACCCCATAGACTCTACTCCCAAATTACTCAAGCTGATTCAAAACTTTGGCAAATAACAGATTATAAAATCAATCCCCCCAAGATCAATGACTTTTCTGTATGCCAACAATGAGAAAAGCGTGGCTGAAATTAGGAAAGCAACTCCATTTGTAATAGCCCCACAAAAAATAAAATACCTAGGAATTAACTTAACCCAAGAAGCGAAGGACCTCTATGATCAAAACTTTAAAAACTTGAAAAAGCATATAAAAACAGAAGTTAGAAAATGGCAAAAACTCCCGTGCTCCTGGATTGGAAAGAGTAACATCATGAAAATGGCAATACTTCCCAAGGCTATCTACAAATTCAATGTGAAACCTATCAAAATTCCAGCCTCATTCTTCAAGGAAATAGAAGAGGCAATCCAAAAATACATATGGAACAATAAAAGACCCTGAATAGCAAAAACGCTCCTCAACGGAAAGAACACTGCTGGAGGAATGTCAATACCAAATTTCAAACTCAACTATAAAGCCATAGTAATCAAAACAGCTTGGTACTGGCACAAGAACAGAACTCAGGACCAATGGAATAGAATTGAAAACCCAGAAATGAACCTACAGATCTATAGCAATTTGATCTTCAATAAGGGATCTCAACAAAATAGAATGGAAGAAAGACAGCCCCTTCAGTAAATGATGCTGGCAAAATAGGTTAACTGCTTGTAGAAAACTAAAGCTAGATCCTTATCTATCACCCTGCACCAGAATCAATTCCAAATGGATCAAAGACCTTGGAGTCAGAGCAGACACTCTGAAAACATTACAGGTTGGGATAGGAGAAACCCTATGTCTCCTTGGAGCAGGTCGAAATTTTCTTAATAGCGACCCTGAAACACAACAAACCAAAGAAAGGTTGGACAAAGGGGATTGCATGAAGTATCAGAGATTCTGCATGGCAAAGGACATACCTAGCAAGATCAATAGAAAGCCTACGGATTGGGAGAAGATCTACTCTTGCCATACAACGGACAAGTGTCTCATATCTACAATATACTTGGAACTCAAAATATTAAATCTCCCAACAACACATCCTCAAAGAAACAACTGCCCAATAAATAAGTGGGCTAAAGGCTTAAAGAGAAACTTCTCTGAAGAAGAAAGAAGGATGGCCAATAGACACATGAAGAAATGCTCAACCTCCCTAGCCATAAAATAAATGCAAATCAAAACAACAATGAGATACCACCTCACCCCAGTTAGAATGGCTAGAATCAAGAACTCTAATAACAACAGATGTTGGAGGGCATGTAAAGAGAAGGGAACCTTACTTCATTGTTAGTGGGAGTGTAAACTTGTTCAACCACTTTGGAAAGTTGTATGGAGGTTCCTCAAAAGACTCCACATACAGCTCCCCTATGACCCAGCAATATCACTTTGGGGCATTTACCCAAATGCTTACAAACAAGACCACACTAAAGCTACCAGCACAACTATGTTTATTGCAGCATTATTTACCATAGCTAAGATATGGAACCAACCCAGATGCCCTTCAGTAGATGAATGGATCAATAAAATATCGTATATATACCCAATGGAATTCTATGCCTCCATCAGAAAAAATGACATTTCTCCTTTTGTTAGGAAATTGAAAGTCTTGGAAAAAATTATATTAAGTGAAGTAAGCCAAGCCCAAAGAAACATAGGTCCCATGGTTTCCCTTTTTTGCAATATCTAGTACATGTATGAGTAAAGCAGAAAAGGTCAGATCAGGTGAAGTTAGGGAAATGAATCCTAAGATATGTATTTAAATGTGTTTTTTTTCATGCATTTGTTTCTAATGCATTTATAAGATTATTTCTTTGTTGCTTTGTATGTCCCTCTCCCACAGTATAACCCCTGCTTTCACTATATTTGATGTCGGTATAATTTGTGGAAGGGAAGGGGAAAAATAAGTTGTTTAAATAATGACACAGGTGGACCTTTGCAGCAATGAAAATTACAAGTTTTCATGTCGAAAACGAACTTTACAACTTTGGTGGGGGTGGGAGGGTGTTTGGGTGGGAGGCAGGGGGGAGGCTGGGAAGGGATATGAAGGGTAAACAAAGGAGGATGCTACAATGCTTGATAGAAATTTACTCATTATCTTGCCCATGTATTTGTAACCCCTCTGTACAGTATGTTCACAATAAAAAAAAATAACAAAATAAAATAATTTTTAAAAAAAGAAAAAAATACATACACATAGAAACCCAAAATAAAAATTATGTGTAAGAAAAAAAGTTAATAGAAAACAAAAATTATTAAGTTAAAAATTAATTTAAAAAAGTTAAGAAAAAAAAGTATAAAAGGTACAAAAGAGATCATTGATTTTTTGGGGGGATGGGACGATCTTGTATCTCCCTTGTGTCCATAACAAGTCTCTTGTTGGATTATCTGGTCTGCTTTTGGTGTTTGATTTTCCTGTGGCTTGGTTGGTTTCTTTAGTCAATTTGTTTGAGCATGCAGAAAAATGCTCTGCTTTACCAAGGATTTTGTGATCCTCCTCCCAGGCTAGTTCAATTGGACCCAGATCTACTTTGAGTTTCACAAAAGAGGGAGATGGCTGTTTCCTCTAGTTAGGAGATGCTGTGATGAGGTTAGGTTATGGGTAAAGTTGAGGCCTTTCAGCAAACAGCAGCTTTTCCCTGAGGTATTAGCTTCTGAAAAACTCACAGAGCCCAGCCTGGAGCCATTCTCAGGGTTTATGTTTACTGAATTTCAATTGATTGTCAAGGCTGCTGTAGGGAGGATCAGCCTCTAGCTTTGTTTACCCAGTGAAGAAAGCCCACTCCTGGGGCTGGCTGCCCAAGCTGGGTGACTTTTCCGAGGGAGGAGCTGAGCCTGGCAGTTCAGGTTAGGATCCTGTGACCTGCTAAATGACTTGTTTTCTTCCAAGGCCTGAGTTGGAACTAGCTGCACAGCCTGGCTTTGTCAGTATCCAAGATGGAGATCTCTGGTCATGGGGGTGGGGGGAGAGTTGGCCTTCCCTCCTCTGCTCCCTAAGAAGGAGTGAGGATGTCAGGATTCTACTCACGCCAGTCTTGGTTTCTGGCTCATCTCTGGTCTGTGAACTTCAGGGTGAAGATGTGTGCTCCTTCTCAGTTCTTGCTGGTGTTGAGTAGAAACCGTTCACTTGTCGCATCTGGCACTTAAGTCCTGGACTCTCTGTGTTGCAGGTTTGGCGGCTATTGCTGCCGCCCCTGCCGCCACATCTGTGGCCACTGGCCAGTGCTCATATCTGTCTCCTTGCCTGGATTTTCCCTCTCTGGCCGAACTCTCTGTCCTGTGATGGCACACTTGGTGTGATTCTCTGGCTTAGGACTGTTTATTGGAACACTAAAATTGTTTTGTATGGGAGAGCTTGTTTAACCTCCAACTTCTCCTCTGTCATCTTCCCAGAACTCATCGGAAAATAACATTTAAAGGCAAGCCCATGCAGGAAAGTACATGGGACATTTTTTCTGTGTGTGCCAGTCATGGGGGTTGAATTTGTTCTACTTTATTCAAGGCTGGTGTTCTATTACTCTCAGCTAATCGGTGGGATGACTACCAGCTAATTGGAGGTAAAGAGTATCATGGAATTCACTGTGCAGGCTGACTTCAAACTGATAATCATATTTCAGCTTCCTGAGACATTCTGTGCTTTGCATGAGACACTTATCTCCAATGAACCACCAAAAAGAAGAAAAAAAAAAACACCTGGTTTTGAGATGTGGCTCAAATGGCAGAAATGAGACAATGATTTCTGGGACAGCACCCACACCTTGAGATCAAGCTCCAGGACGAGCACACAAAAGAATAAAATAAATAAATGAAAAGAAAGTTGGAAGAAGAAAAGGGAGAGCCAATTTCAGAGGTTAAAATGAGCAAAATTGAGTTAGCTTACACTTGTTATTGTACTTACTCAAGGGTCTCACATCTGAGGATCAGTACTCAAGGCCAGCCAAGGCAGGGGAGACCATGAACTCTACTCTAATTAGCCAACTACAGTTATTTTTTAAAAGCTCGTAATTGTGGTGTGGCTCACATATTAGAGGGTTAGTATTAAAAATGTACTGGGAAGGGGCTGGGAAGGTGACTCAGTGGGAGAGTTCTTGCCTTGCATGCATCAGGCCCTGGGCTCAATTCCTCACCAACACATAAGCAGGAAAAATCAGAAGTGGCTCAGTAGCACAAGTGGAGCTGAGGGACAGCGCCCAGGCCCAGAGCTCAGGCTCCACGACAGGCAAAAAAAAAAAAAGAAACTAGAACAATACCTAGACTCTGATTTATAGCTCTAAGCCCAGCATACATATGGAAATAAAATGTAGAAATTAAAACATATATAAGAAAATCCAATTAAATTTTCAAAATGAGTCATGAGTTTTTGGTTTTTGTGTGTAATACTCTTTTTTTGGTCGGTTGTATGGCTTGAACTCTGGGCCTGAGCGCTGTTCCTCAGCTCTTCAGTTCAAGGCTAGTGCTCTACCACTTGAGCTACAGTGCCACTTCCTTTTGCGTGTAATCCTAAGTACTAAGATAGATTAAATCTGAGGGCTACGGTCTCTCATCTTCAAATCACCAGCAAAACAAATAAACAAGAAAACAGTAGTGAATCAGTGATGGAGTTGTAAAGCACCAGGTTTGAGTGAGAAAGCTATGAAACAGTGCCCTTGCTCAGAGACCCAGCCTCAGAATCACAAAAATGTAAATAAGAAGAGAACCTGGGGCTGGTGACTCATGTCTGTAATTCTCCAGGAGTCAGAAATATGGGTATCCAGTGTAAAGGCCAATTCTAGCAGGAAAGTCCAGAAGACAGTTGCTTGTGGGCCATCCTGGGGCTAGAAATGTAGTACTCCCAGATTTTTGGCAGTTAATTGGAGGTAAGGATCTGAGACTTTCCTGCTCAGCCTGGCTTTGAACCATGATGGTCAGATTTCAGCCTCCTGAAACAGGCAAGTCCTTGCATGAGTTCTGGCTCCAGCACTAGCCCACTCACAAAAAATGAAATGAATACACGCAAAGGAGACTAGAAGAGAAAGAAGAACCAATAACTGAGGCTGCAATGAGCCAATCAGCTCATCACTGGTGGCTCATAACTGTAATTGTTTACTCAAGAGGCTAAAACGTGTGGATAATATTTAAAGGCCAGACCGAGTAGGAAAGTCCATAAGACTTGTGTTTGTGTAAGTATGTCTGTGTGTGAGTCCTGTTGCTTGAGCTTGTACTGTTTTGCTCAAAGCTCTACTAAGCTCAGCTTTTTAGTGGATATAATTGGAGGTATCATGTACTTTCCTGCCCAGGCTGGCACCAACTTTGATTCTCAGATTTCAGCCTCATAAATCTGGTCTGGCTCTACATTATATTCATTCTAATTAAACACCAAAACAGAAAAAAAATCCTGGAGTTTAGCTGTGGTTCAACTCTCAGAACTGGGAAAATTTCTGGGACAGCACCCAGACCCTGAGTTCAAGCTGGAGGACAAACACAGAAGAAATAAAAAGAGTATAGAAGTACAAAAGGAAGAGTCAGTGACAGAGGTTGAAATGAATCAAACAAATCAATCGAATTGGTTTCTCACACATGTTGTACAAGGTACTCAGGATAATTAAATCTAAGATTGACGATTCCTGGTCAGCCCAGGGAGGAGGGTCCATGAGACTCATATATCTAATTTTCCACCAAAAATAAGCTACAATTTGTACTTTGGCTCATTTGGTTGAGTGCTAGTCTCAAATAGAAACTTTGGGACAAAACCTAGGCCTTGAGTTGAAGTCCTAGACATACATTTCAAAACAAACAAACAAATACCCCCAAGACTTAAAAAATGATGGGAAAAGAAAACTAAGGTTTGAGTTGGTTCATGTATGTATTCCTATCCATTCTAGGTTCAAAGCTAGACTGGGGAGGAAAGTACATGAAACTGTTAACCCCAACTACCCAGCCGAAAGCTGGAAGTGCAGATATGACTGTAGATGTAAAGCACTGTATTTGGTGCAAAAGATAATTAAAAAAAACTGCTGACCCATAGTTCAATTCTTAGTGCTAAAAAATTGTAGGAGAAGTGAAGAAAGGCCAATTGTAAATTTAAATATAAGCCTGGTGTTTGTTGATCATGGCTGTAGCTGATTCTTGGCTGCAAAAATCTTGTTATCAAGTTTCAAGGTCAACCCAAAAAACAAAGTCCAGGAGACTTTGTGTGTGTATGTGTGAATGTTTGTGTGTGTGTGTGTGTGTGTGTGTGTGTGTGTGTGTGTGTGTGTGTGTTTCTATGTGTGATGTGTGTGTTTCTGTAGTATCCTTTGCCTAGTGCCCTAGCATTCCCAGCTTTTGGGTGGTGAATTGGAGATAAGAATGTCATGGACTTACCTGCCCAGGCTGGCTTTGAAACATGGTCCTCAGATTTTAGCTACCTTATTTAGCTGGAAGTTGAGCTGTGGCTTAAGTGGCAAACTGGGCAAATATTTTCTGGAACTGCAGGCAGACCCTGAGTTCAAGCCCCAGGACATGCACAGAAGAAAGAAAGAAGAGTACATGTAACCAAGGAAGAGCGAGTGACAAAGGCTTAAATCAATCAAGCATCAGTGGCTCATACATGTTTTACTAGCAATTCAAGAGCCTGAAATCTGAGGATGATGGTTCATGGCCAGCCTAGGTAGGAGAGTCCATGACTCTCGTCTCTAATTAATCAACCCCCCCAAAAAGTGCCAAAAAGTTATGATGTTTCTCATGTAATAGAGGATATCCTTGAATAAAAACTTTTAGGACAGAATATGAGCCCCAAATTGTAGACCCTGGAACAGCACACACATACAAAAAATAGAAAGTAAACAAAAGAAGGAAGTGGCAAGTACATATTAAAGTTTTAAAATGACAAAAGGGTTGTTGGTCATGTGGATAATCCTAACTACCCAAGAGCCTGACATCTGAGGATTGTGGTATCAAGTCAGCCTGGGTAGGAACGTGCTTGAGATGCTTATCCCAGCTACCTAGCACAAAGCCCTGAGCTGGAGCAGAGGTGGTAAAGCAACAGCCTTCAGTTAAAAAGCTAAGAAACAGTCCCCAGAGCCAGAGGTCAAGCTGCAGGGCCACTAAAAATTACAAATAACAAACAATCAATACAAAGGAGAGCGGAAGAACAGAGACTGAAATCTGAGGATGCACAATTCAAAGTTAATGCATGGAAGAAAATCCATGAGACATTCTGGTATGTGTGCATCTGTGTGCCATCTTGCAGCTTGTGTGTGCCTCCTTCAACTTGTGATGGTTTGTTCAAGGACATAGCTCTACCACTCCAAGATTTTCAGTGGTTAGTTGGAGGTCATGGTCTCATGGATTTTCCTTCTCAGCCTGGCTTGATTCATGGTAGGCTTTCCTCAGACTCTTATCTCCAATTAATTGTCAAAAAGAAAAAAAAAAGCCTGGGAATTGAGTTATGGCTCAAGTGGCAAGATTGGGCAATCAGTTTCTGGGACAGCAACCAGGCCCTGAGTTCAAGCCCCAGGACAATCACAGAATGATTAAAGAAAGAGAGACTAGTAGTGCAGAAGGAAGATCCAATGACAGAGGTTTAATAAATCAAGCATTGGTAGCTCACCGATGTTCTATCAGCTACTCAGGAGGATGAAATCTGAGGATCACCATTGATGACCAGCCCAGGTAGGAGAATCCATGAGACCCTTATGTGTCATTTCTCACCAAAAATATGGCACTAGCTGTGTTCTGGTTCATGTGGTATACAAAAACAAAGAAAAAAGAACACAAATTATGAAAGATGAGAGAAAGAGAAAATTATCATTTAAAAATGAGCCATGGGTTGTTGGTTTATTTGTGTATTCCTAGCTACTGAGGAAGTTGAAATATGAGGATCACAACTCAAAGCCAGCCTGGGTAGGAAAGTGATTGAAATTCTTATCTTCAACACCCAGCAAAAGCTGGAAATGAAGGTGTGATAGTAGTTGTAAAGTACTGAAATATGGCGAAAATCTGGGAAACGGATTCCTGGTCCATAATTCAGCCCATAGTCGACCAAAAACAAAACTGATCGAAGAGAAGAAATGACCATTTGAGATTTCAAAATAAGCCTGGCGCTATTGGTTCATGCTTATAATTTTAGATTTCAGGAGGCTGAAGTTTGAAGACAGTATTGAAAGGCCAGTCCAAACAGGAAAGGCCATGGGGCTTTTTTTCTTTGTGCCAACCTAGGGCTTGAATTTGTGTAGGAGCTCTACCATTCCCAGCATCTTGGTAGTTGATGAAAAGAATCTCATGAACTTTCCTGTTCAGGCTGGCTCCAAACTGTGATACTCAGATTTCAGTCTCCTGAGTCTTGCCGGGCTTTACATGTGACTCATCTCCAAAAGGAAGAAAAATAAAACCTGGCGATTGAGCTATGGCTCCAATGGCAGAAATGAGAAAATAATTTCTGAAACAGCACCCAGACCTTGATATTAACTTCAGTGCCAACACACATACAAAGAATAAAATAAATGTGGAGGAGGGTGGGAGAAGAAAGAGCCAATTTCAGAGTTTAAAATGAGCCAAGCATAGGTGGCAAACACCTGAGATGGTAGCTACTCAGGAGGCTCAAATCTGAGGCTCACAGTTGAAAGCCAGCCCAGATAGGAGAATTCATATACTCAACTCTAAGTAGCTACTTAAAACCAAACAACATCAAGAAATAGCCACAAATTGTGTGGTGGCTCATGTCTTAATTTGCTAGTCTTGAGTAAACCCCTCGGGGATAGCACCTGGGCTGATTTGTAGACCCAGGACCACATACACAAGGAAATAAAAATACAAAAAAAGGTGTAAGGATTGCAGGAAATATGGCTTAGTGATAGAGTGCTTGCCTAGCATGTTTGAATTCCTGGGTCTGTTTCCTCAGTACCTCATGAATAGAAAAGGCTGGTAGTGGCATTGTGGCTCAAGTAATAGAAATCTCACCTTCAGTAAAAGAAGCTCAGGAACAGTGCCCAAGCCCTGATTTCAAGTCTCAAGACTAGGGGAAAAAAGGTGTGAGAAAATCCAATTAAAGTTTCAAAATTATCCATGAATTTTTGATTGGTGTGTTTAATCCTAGTAATTCAGAAGGCTAAAATCTAAAGGTTGTTGTTCATACCCAACCTGGGCAGGGAAGTGCCTAAGTCTCCAACTAATCAGCAACAAAATCCAGAAATGAGGATGTGCTTGTAGTTGGAGAGCACCAGCCCTGAGGAAAAAAATGAAACAGTGCCCTGGCTCAGAGATCCAGCCTCAGAATCACAATAAGAGAATTAAATGATTGAAGAAGAGAACCTTGGACTGTTGGCTCATGTTTGAAATTCTAGAAAAGCAGGAGGCTGAAATATAAGATCCAGTGTAAAGGCAAACCCAGTCAAGAAATTCCAGGAAACCATGGGACCTATGTTTCTTTGAGCCTGGCTTACTGTGCTGAATATAATTTTGTCCAAGTCTTTCCATTTCCTAACAAATGGGGCAATGTCATTCTTTCTGCTGGAGGCATAGAATTCCATGGTGTACTGAGTCAAGCAGAAAAGGTCAGATAAGTTGATGTTAGGGAAATGAACCCTAAGGTATGTATTCAAATGTTTTTTTTTTCTTTCATGCGATTGTTTCTATCACATTTATAAGATTATTTCTTTGTTGCTTTATATGTTCCTCCCCTACAGTATAACCCCTGCTTACACTGTATTTGATGTCAGTATAATTTGTGGAGGGGAAGGGGAAAAACAAATCGTTTAAACAGGGATACACTTGGACCCATTACAACCATGAGATGTACAAGTCGTTATGTCGAAAACGAACTTTACAACTTTGGTGGAGGCGGGGGAGGTGGAGCAGGGACGACTGGGTGGGGGGGAGGGGGATGATGGGAAGGGGTGGGAAGAGGAAACAAAGGAGGAGGCTACAATTATTGATAAGAAATATACTCATTATCTTGCCCATGTAATTGTAACCCCTATGTACAGTATTTTCACAATAAAAAAAGGAAAAAAAAGAAATTCCAGGAGACTGTTTTGTGTGTGGTAGCCACACTGGAGATAGGATTTTTTTGATTGAATGGAAATAAGAGTTTCATGGACTTTCTTGCTCAGGCTGCTTTCAAACTATGATGGGCAGATTTCAGCCTCGTGTATCAGGCCAGGCCTTGCAAGAGTTCAAGCTCCAGGACCAACAAACATAAAAATAATGAAATAAATTAAAAGAAGGGTAGAAGGAGAGAAGAAAGAGGCAATACCAGAGGTTTCAATGAACCAATCATTGGTGGTTCATATCTGTGATTCTAGCTACTCAGGCTGGAATTTGAGGATACTGTTTAAAGCTCAGCTCAGTTATATGAGTTCATAAGTTCTCTCTCTGTATCTCTCTTTGTCTCTCTCTCTCTCTCTCTCTCTCTCTCTCTCTCTCTCTCTCTCTCTCTCTCTCTCTCTCTTGTGCCAATCCTTGTGTTTGAACTTGCACTCTTTTCTTCAATGACCTACTTACTTTCTGATTTTTAGTGGTTCATTGGAGAAAAGAGTGTTAAGGACTTTCCTCAATTTTCAGCTTCCCGAATCTGGCCTACCTCTACATGAGAATCTTGTCTCCAATTAACTTCCCCCCAAAAGCCAAATATAATGGTTATTCCCATATATGCACTGAGACAGCATCTGAGCTTCAATTTCTACTCCTAGGACAAGCAAAAATGAAGAAAAGAAGAAAAGAAAGTGGAAGCAAGCACATATTAATGTTTTAAAAGGACCCAAATGTTGCTGGTCATGTATGTAATCCTTACTATACAAGAGGCTGACTTCTGAGGATTGCAATGTCAAATCAGCCTTGGCAGGAATGTGCTTGAGACTCATCTTCATCTACACAGCCTAAAACCTTGAGCTGTGGCTAAGATTGTAAAAGTATCAGCCTTGAATGTAAAAGTTAAGATATAGGCCCCAGAGTTAGAGATCAAGCCACAGGACCAATAAAAATTTCAAAGAAGAGAATATGAAGAGAGGCTGAAATCTGAGGATCATGGTTCTAAGCTAGCCCATGCAAGAAAGTCCATGAGGCTTTCTCTGTGTGTGCATCAGTGTGCTGTCCTATGGCTTGAATTTGTGCTGTTTTGTTCAAGGATAGAGCTCCACCACTCCCAGCTTTTCATTGATTAATGGGAGCTAAGATTCTCATGGACTTTCCTGCCTTGGTTGGCTTTGAACCATGATCCTCAGATTTCAGAAAACTGATCCATGCTGGGCTTTGCATAAGACTCTTATCTCCTATTAGTACCAAGAATTAAAAAATGTGGAGTTGAGCTGTGAGTCAAGTGGCAAACTGGGCAATCACTTTCTAGGACAGCACTCAGGCCTTATTTCAAGCACCAAGACAAAACAAGTATAGCCACAAGTTATATTTTGGCTTATGTGGTAAGGCCACTAGTCTTGAAGAAAAAGCTCTTGTATTGTATCCAGGCCCTGATTTGTAGCCCCAGGAATAGCACATAAACAAAAATAACAAACAAGGAAAATTTTAAAAAGAAAGATTGAAAAAAATAACATTGTTTTTAAATGTACAATCGGTGTGTGGTTCATGTGTATAATCAGAGCACTTCAGGAAGCTGAAATCTGAGGATCATGGTTTGAAACCAGACTATCCAGAAAAGTACAATAAAATCTTATATTCAATAAGCCAGCAAAAAGCTAGGAGTGTAGTTATGGTTGAGTTGTAAAACATAATCCTTGAGTCAAAAAACTAATAAACGTAAGGGCACTGAGTCTCTAGCCTGTAATCTTAGATATTCAGGGGTTTGAGATATGAAAATCATGGCTCAAAACAAACCTGTGAAGGAAAGTTAATGAGAACTTATCTCCAAATAACCACCAGAAAACCTGAGGTGGCTCTGTGGCTGAAATGGTAGAGCATTCACCTTAAGCTGAAGGGCTCAAAGACAGCACTCAGGCCGAGGGTTCAACTCCACCCTCCTTAAAAATAGGTAAAAAACAGCAATGAGGCCCAGAGATCAGGTCTACTGACCGCAATTAAAAAGCATTGAGGTTGAAGTCAAGAAAGAGCTGAGTAAATATATTAAAATGTCAGAGGCTGGTTGCTCATGCCTGTAGATTCTAGCTACCCATGCCACAGTTCAAAGCCAGCACTAGCAAGAAAGTCCATGAGA
>NW_024872183.1:0-22032 GCF_019054845.1 Dipodomys spectabilis
TTATCATGATTGACACTGCCCTTGGAACATACTGCTGTGGGAGAGGCTGCACTGCAACAACTACTGAGCATGTTGGCTTATGAAAACGTTAATGAGGACTGTAGATGAGCCCTATTGCCTATTAAAGAATCTGGGCATGTAAGTACATATTAAAGGGCGTATAAAGACATTACATCTGAATCCTTGCATATGCAGTTGTTTGCTGAAACTGTGCCCACTACCTGGCATGCTTTACAAACCATCTAACCTAAAATGTTTTGGATGTGGTCAAACGGGACATACAAAGAATTGTAAAAAGGCTACTGATGTTATCAAGAGATGACCAGGAATTTGCCCTAAATGTAAAAAGGAAAGCACTGGGCAAGAGTGTGTAGATAAAAAAAATAGACAATAAAGGAATTCCTATAAAAATGCTTACCCTATGCAGGGAAACTCTCCATCTGGCCAGCTATGGGACCCAGGATTAAAAACCGAGGGTAGCCAATCATTTTTCTTCCTTTTTCCTGCCACAGCCCACAGCGCCGCAATGGACGTGCCAATTCATTCATCTACTGAGAGGCATGTTGGTTTAAAACATGCTTGCATGTAATGATCAACTATGGTCATTCAAAAATGACAGATGTCACCTCCCCAGACACACTAAAATCATGATTTCTAAGTAAGATATGATTTTATGGTGGTACAAGTGTTGAGATATCTGGATGAGTCTAATGTGTATCTTGCACTGAATTAGGCAGGAAGATATCCAATATCATATGGGATAAAAAAATGGTAGGAAGAAGATATTCTCTTGTGAAAGATATAGGAGGCTGCCAGAAGTAAGGAGAAATTCAGATAATTTTGAAGGATTTAGAAATGCCAGCTCAAGTATGTCTCTTTAAGTGGAAGGGCAAAAGAAGGGGAAGAGGAAAAAATAAGTGAAAGCAGTTCATTGTCCCAATTTAGAGTATAAAAAGACATAACCTATAACTTCCAAGTTAAAGAGAGACCAATATAATACGTCCCACTTAACTTAGATACATACAAAATATTTACTTGGCTTTTTCCCCACTTTAATGCTCCAAAATAAATGAAGACTTATAAGAAACATTATGTGATTGTCGTTACTTCAACCTGAACACCAATTGTGATGAGCCCTCTTTTTCTCAGTATGCTCTTGGAAAATATTCCCTAAATTGATGATGTTGTGACTGACTAGAGAGTCAGCGTAACAGGTTTCTACTTGTATGATAATCCCAGAATAGTTAAATGCAGTTTTTTCTCAAGGTATCCAAGTATATTGTCTGACCCTGTACATTGAACACACCCTCACACCTGAGCACATTATTTGAAATTGTACATCAGCATTTCCTTGGCACATTCTATTTTGTGCCTTTGTCTTTTTTGCATGTTCCCTTTGATTGCTCTATTTCCATTTCATTTGTATGAACTGCTAAGAACATTGTTCAGCTACCACTTCTTGTTTGCAAACATCAAGCAAATTTATGAAGGTACTTTGTCCATGTTAACCAATAAGGTAGTACTCACTCTCTGAGGAGAAAAGTTCCACAGTATAACTCTATGCCAACATTAGAAGATGTAGAATTTAAGGCATTTTGAGACAAACAGTGATATTTGAATTGAAAGGCTTCTTAGGGACATTTTCTTTGAGCTCATTAGTTTACCCAGGAGAAATATAAATATCCGCACACTTTGGTGCTAATTAGTAATTAACTGAATTAACACTACATCCTAGATGTTGTGTTATTACAAGTCACCATTGTATTATTGTTACATCAGAATCCTTCCCTACATGTATATGTGTATCAGAAAATGAAAGAAAGGCGTTAAAACAAAATGTTTTATCTCTTTAGGCATTTAGTCCTTGTGATGTGGGTAATGTCTGAACTCTTCCATTCAATAAAAGCTTGAAGTTTATAAGAGCACTTCCTACATATAAGAATTTGTGGCAGTTTCATTGAGAGGGTTATTTCAGCATGGAGATATCCCTAACAAGAATTATATTTAAATAGAGTATATGGCAGTTATGACGTATCAATAGCTATTGAGGCATTTTCTATTCTAAAGAAGAATCAATTTGCGGAGTCTTCAGTAACATCAGTAAAACTTTATGTTCAACCTATACTTGGTGTTACTTGTCCTGCATTTATAATGAATAGCCTGATAAGATGTCCAAACATATCTAACGGTATTTCAGTAAAATCCCAAATTGATATAGATACATGGGTCACTCATTGGAACTGTAGGGCAAATTAGGCTTGTCTGTGCTATAGTTCAATCTATAATCTCCTGGTTAAATAGTCTTCAAAAATATTCACAGACAGTTACATCTGTATAATATTTCTAAGGTCAGGATAAAAGCATTTGTTCCCAACATTTAAAATAAAAAGGATCTGTTGAATTCATGGATCTAATATTTTATGGATGGCTTCACATTTATATCTCAAAATTTCATCAATATGACTTACATCTCTACAATGTTCTTATTGAACTTGTCTATGTCCTTTTAGTTTTCAAATCCAAATAGCATATTTCCTTCAATGTCTCTGTAACAGTTTTGACCTTTTCTTTCTGCAAATTCTTTCCTTTCTTTACTTCTGTAAATCTGTTTTTATTACTTTCTTGTTTCCTTATCTCTTTCTTCCAATCTTGTCCACACTGGTGTTCACATTGCTACAATTATGTCATAACTTTTCTTTTCCTCTTCCCTTTAATAATACCCCCAATTTTATCATTCTTTTTCATATTCATGGTCATGGATATTTTGATGATATCTAAACAGATCAACCTTTGCATCTGTTTAATATAAACTTTAGAACTATCAGAGAGTTTTTCTCCTAAATCCATCATTTTCACCTGTAATCCTTATCAACAAGAATATCACTAACACATTTGCCTAGCCATAGATGTAGAACCCTTTAGATTTCTTCTTACCCTTCTACTCCCACCCATTATATAAGATGAACGATCAAGATTTTCTCAGTTTCTGTTACTAATTTGATTTCTTTTTCTTTTGTTTTTGTTGGTCGTGGGGCTGGAACTCCGGGCCTGTGTGCTGTCCCTGTGCTCTTCTGCTCAAGGCAAGCACTCTACCTCTTGAGCTACAGCACCACTTTTGGGTTTTCCAGTGGTTTTCTTTTTACTTTCCTAGCGAGTCCATTAAACTTCCCCCTTGAATTTGGTTGTCATGAATACTGAACTTCTATGTTAATGAGGACAAACTCTAATGTAAAACTTTGTCTCCAAAAACCTGTCCAAGAAGCTGTGATCACAAATATTTGGCTATACTTTTTTCTTTTCTTTCTTTTTAACCTTGAAAGTCTTCTTGTGTCTAAATTGCCCACAAAAATAAGTACTCCACCACATTTTGGTACCACCCTTCTGTACATTTTATTTGTTAAATAATAACATCATGATAATCAAAGCATTTACAACATAAGTTAGAAAAAAGCGATCATTTTCATTTCTTAATATATTTTAGGTAAAAAGATACACATATAATTAGGTAGTAAGTTATTGCTGTAAGATGACGGTCAGTACAAAATATGTATTTGACTTCTTAAATTGATTATATTTTTAAGAAATATTCATGGAGTGATTTTGACCGACTTGACCAAATAGGTATCACTCTCTGGTTATTTCTGTGAAACTCAAGTTGGATAAACTCTTTCCGTATTTCTCTTGAAAATAACTTTCTTTGTAAGATCTTATCTATTCACACTAAGATAATAAACACCGTATTTTTAAGGTTTGAATATCCCATCATATTGACTGTAAATCAGTATTGTAGCTATACTTGTTAGATATATATTAAAAAAAAAAAAACATATGTCATCCCCAGATTGTGGATGCATTTGAAGTTGTTTTGCACATACAAAGGTTTCTTCATTAATAGTTCTTTTGTGGGAGTAACTATCGCAACTTTAACAAATAAGGCTTTTCTAATATCTTTTCCAATATAAATAACACCCCAGAGAGAGTCTTGCAATTTCAGAAAACCATTTAAATATTTTAGTAATATTTTATTTCATTGACTATACAGCTAAAGACAATTCTGAAATAAATATTGTTAAGATCTGAAAATGTAAGTGGGTATATAGGCTTTTTTTTTATAAATTAATAGCATCAATTTGATGTCAACTTTATCTAGATTATTCACACTATCATGTTACTTATGAACTGTTGAAATTAACTGTTAACTAAGTACTAATTTTACCTTACTTGAAAGAATATTTTAGGCAAATAGAATGCCATAATCATTTGTGAATTTGTAAATTAAATTTTCTACTTAAAAACAATTTTATAGTATCCTATAGAATATTAAATTACAAACAAAAATATTTATTTTAAATCTAAATTCTTATTTAGCCAGGTCTACAAAGTCCTATATTAAATGAACTTTCCTATTTCTCTAGGCTTAAGCTTTTGTAATCCAACATTTCTTTGGAATCTAACAGAATGATGGTTGCTTTTTCAAATTCTTGGTTGGGAATCATGAGCTCTTTTGCATCTAGTAATATTCTGTAATGAAGGCGACATTTAAACACAACTGAGGATTAAATGAGTTGCATTTCAATAGGAAACTTGACTTCTCAAAACATATTGACAAAATTAGCCCAAACTTCCAACTGCGTATTCCTTTCTGGCTTATTTTTATTCCTTTCTTTGTTTGTTTTATTGAGACAAAATTATACTATCTAGTCCACTGAAAGTATCACTAAGTCATTCCACTCTCTAATCACCTGTCTTAGTCTGAGTGCTAGAATTCCTGGCTTGTATCACATTGTCTTACCATAGTTTTTTGATTTATTTAATCTAGATATAGACTAGCAATTCTGAATTTCTCCAATAATATTTTCCGTTAGACTGATGGCTCAGATTGTTCATGTACTATTTTCAAAGATGTTCTAACATTTGACACAGGATATGAACATTTTCAGATGCAGTGAAGGGGTCTCTGATTCATTCCTCCCTGGATATGAGCCCTTTATTAATGATGACTTGAATTTCTTACTATCTCTGTTCCCACCTTTGTAATATTCTCAAGCTTTTTGGGGAAATTTCACTTGAGGACTTTCTAATATTAAAAATTATCACTTGATTTTATTCTTACTCAGGACATATTTTCTAACTTTTCTACATAATCTGACAGTTGTTCCATATGTGTGTTTGAACATATAAGTGCCTCTCTCTGTATGTGCGTGTTTGTATGTATATATGTATGCAAAAACCTCAAGCTCTTCTTCAGCAATCTTGCTCATAACTAGTATTCCATCACTTGAGACATTCTTCTAATGCATCTTTTGGCTGGTTAATTATAGTGTCTCAAAGACTGTTTTGCCCTAGCTGGATGCAAACTGAATTTCCCAGACTCCTTTACATTCTTAAGTTTAATTTCTCCAGGGGTACCAACTTTTGAACTACAACCATTTTTGTGAGTGTAAAATCTAAGCTGTAGCCCAGATTTTTAACTCGAGTTCATATAAAGATAGATGAACATACACATTACTTATGCTGAGTATATACTGTTAGAAATGTGATCCTAAGCAGGTTTCAAGTGGTTCACACCTGTAATCCTAGCTAATTAGGAGGCTGAGATCTGAGGATTGCAGTTCAAATCCAGCATGAGTAGGAAAGTTTCTGAGGCATTTATCTCTAATTAACCACCAGAAAACTGGAAGTGGTGTGGGGCTCAAAGGTAGAGAAAAAGTTTTGAGCTGAAGAATAGAGGGACAGGGCCCAGGCCTGTATTTCAGGCCCCACTACCATCAAAAAAAAGAAAGAAAAGAAAAAGAAAAAGAAATGTGATCTTAGCCATTAGTTCATTGCTAGTATAATTCGTGCTCTCTCGACATGGCCTTTTTTCCAGTTAAGTCCATGGTCTTATATCTGAATTGCTTGGAACCAGAATTATTCTTCCATTCTACTTTTTTACCAAATTTGAATGATTAGCTATCATGATTTAGAGCTAGTAGAAGAAAGGGAGTGGTCTCATCCTTCATGTTCCACTTAGTAGTAATGCTTTCTCTATGTCACTCCCATAGATCTACATACTGGCCTTGCCTTTATTATTTCAAAGTTGTCTTATTTGCAGAGTCTTCTATAGCATATTGAACCATTATACTTAAATACAGAACTTCTCTTTCTCCTATTCCTATTGTTTCTCCTTCTGTTACCTTATGTACACTTGGTAATACTACACAACACAAACACTGACAAAAAATGTTTCTGATAACCTTCTTCCCACTTAAACAAGGTCTTAATTTACAGAGCACTTAGGAAATTTGAACTTAATGTACTCCAGGACAATGGTTTTTTTCATATTTTTTATTGTGAAAATGGTGGACAGAAGGGTTAGAGTTACATAAGTAAGTTAATGACTGCATTATCTAACGAGCATTGTTACCTCCATTTTTGTCTTTCCCATTCCATGCCTTTTCTCCCCACCACCCCTACTCTCCCCTCCTACCCCCAAGTTGTAAAGTTCGTTTCAATATAGTGTTTTGTTCATCTCATTGTTACAACAGGTATTACTGTATCCTTGTTTCACAATTTTATTTCCCTTCTCCTCCCACATTAGAAAAATGTATGTGCAAGGTCACCAATATCAAACAGTGGAAACTGGTTATACCATGGAGGAAGAAAATAGAAGAGAAACAAAAAAACCACATAATATATGTTAGCTACATTAAAAATAATAGTAAGAAAGAAAAAAACAAGTTGTGTCCCTACTTGGGGGCTCATTTCACTTAACATAGTCTTATATGGCCATATGTACATGGAAAATCTTTTATAAGCCATGTAAATTCCATATTTTCTCGGTACTAAATTGTCTCTGAAACACGTGTTACCTCATGCCCAAAGATGTCTTTTTGCTATTTCAATGAAGCCAGAAAACATTCACTTTGCCTGGAGCAGCACCGTAGATTGTTACTGGAATTAATTGGAAGGAACATTTACAGGAAGTAGAAACTGAATCCAGGAGAGAAATTGAGTATAGAGAAATGACAAAGTTCAAGTTAATTTGTGCTGTCCTTTTACTGTACAAGGAAGTAATCCAAGGCTTGAAGGAAACTCTGTCCCTGACTTTTTCGAGTGTTCTCTTTACTCATAAAACTTTCTGTGGACTTCTAGTTTAGAGTATTACAAAAGGAAACAATATGACATTTGAAGGCCAGCATAGAAAAATGGAAATAACATTGTTGTACAATGTTGTACTGCAAAGAAACAAAGACACGGAGGATTTTAAATGTCTTATGCATGGATATTTAACTCCTGAAATGATTCTCTTGTTGTAAAAGTCAGATATCCATTCCTTTATTCTGGTCCTGAGTTCGCCATATCAATAAGGATTCCAAAAAGCAGGATCCAGTGAGTATGATCAGCAAAAGAAGCATCTTTTCAAACCAGTGCTTTAAGGATGGTCCCAAAGAAATATGTGGGGGTTTTTTGTTTGCTTGTTTGTTTCTTTAATTTGTGCTGCTTCTGGGGCTTGAACTCAGAGCCTGGACCCTGTCCCTGAGCAATTGTCTTTCCTGCTCACCTGCCCCAAAGTTAGTACACTACTGCTTGAGACAAAAGTCCACTTCCAGACTTTTTGGTGTTTAATTAGCGATAAAATTTGACAGATTCTCCTGCCTGGGTTGGCTTTGAACTGAGATAGTAAGAAAGCTAAGTGACATCAACTTTATGGACTTCTCTTTTGAACCAAGAAATTTTAGATGAAGGTTATTATAAAGGTAATATTTGACAATTTTTAAAAGAATACATCCAGCAAAGAAGCCATAACTTAAATAATTCAGCAAAAGTAGGTGCACTGAATCATATTGGAAAAATATTTCTGCTTGGGAAGATTACTATTGACTTCGTAGTTCCTTTTGGGGAAACTTTAAGTATATTTGACTTTTTTGGTTGGTTGTGGGGCTTGAATTCTGATCCTGGGCACTGTTCTCAGCTCTTGAGCTCAAACTGAGTGCTCTACCAGTTTAGATACAGCACTATTTCCTGGTTTCTGATGGCTAATTGAAGATAATTGTCTCATGGACTTTCCTGACCAGGCTAGCTTTGAACCACAATTCTCTGGTCTCAACCTCTTGAGTAGCTAGGATGACATGTGTGAGCCACCAGCACCCGGCTCATATTTGTATTTATGTGCACTTAATGACACTAGACAAATAATGGAAATTTGAAACAAATGATGGCATTTCAGCTTTTCAGAAAATTTGAGGTAGCAATAAATATGTCCTCCTTTTCCATGTTGTTACATTAATGACTCATGAACTATTGGACTCTTACTTTAGCATCCTCTGATGTCTGACGGTGGACTTAGTATAAATAATTGTTAGTAGTTAGTATTGTTAGTATAAATTGTTAGTATAAATAATTGTTAGCTCTCTCTTTCCCACCTCTTTCCCCGATGCTCCCTTTTCTAACTCTTTTCTCTCTTTTCTAGCTCTTTTATCTTTCCCAGCTCTCTCTCTTTCCCAGATATCCCAGCAATCTTTCTCAGGCCTTTCCCCACCACGTAGAGGACCAATATGGCCTGGTGCCAGCCCGAAAGAAGAATAAACCTACTCCTTACCTGAATACCACGTGAATGGTGCTGTTCTTACTCGGCTACCTCTTTTTTTAAAAAAAAAAACAACTAACAATTATCATTTATTTCTTCCATCTGGATTTATTCCTTCACTTCTATCACAACTATTAATTAGCTGGTGACCTTTTGGTACCATACCGACCAAAAAGTTTTCCAATTCTCACTTAGACTACCCTTCTCATTGTGATTAGCAGTGACCACTCAAAAGCCTAGAATCTTTGAATTTCCAGGATTAATCTTCACCTGATATCTAAGCACATTCCTGACATTAATTGTCATGACTTACTAACAAAGTGTTTTTTTCTCAACATAGCCTTCTAACATAGGTAAAGTACATGAATTAAGAACTATTGTTAAGTCATTATTGGAAGGAGCAATTATATATTTAAATATAGGTTCTTTATTTGGCATTTACTAGCTAAAAATTTTTTTGCCAGTCCTGGGGTTTGAACTCAGGGCCAGGGTACCCTTCCTGGGATTTTTTCTTTTTTTTCTTTTTTCTTTTTTGCTTAAGGCTTTCACTCTACCACTTGAGGCACAGCACCACTTCCTTTTCTGTTTATGTGGTACTGAGGAATTGAACCCAGGATTTCTTGCATTCTAAGCAATCACTGTACCATGAAGCCACATTCCCAGAGCCCTAATTGACTTTCTTAATATGGCATTGCTTTTTCATTCCATTACTATGTATTATAATTTAGGCTAGGTGGTAGAAAAGCAAGTGGAAAACAATAATAAGTCCAGTAAGGCTGACATTCCTATCACATCCCTAAAGAATTACACTGTTAAGACTTACAGGACTCATAGGGATGTTGCATGTTACATTATTATATTAAAAAACATAAAAAGACATCCCCAACATCCATAACATTCTACTTACACTTTCAAGTTCAAGATCCAAAAATCTAAGCCTTTTTATTGATTGGGTGTATTTCCTAGGAAGGAAGAAGGAGAATGTGGAAGGTGATGTTGGAAAAATATGTATATTGGCTCCCAGTCCAATTTTTTGCACTTTTAAAGTATGCTACTGATGAACTCCCACATCTACTTTAATATGCTGTCTGCACAAGATGAAGATAAATGAAGACCTTTATTCTGGTGGATAGTCACATATATTATCAAAATCCAGATCTGGAAAAAAAGTTACCAATATAAAATATTGTCTATAAAATGATTTCATGTACTAGCAGAAAAAAATGTAGTATTGAAATGATTAGTCCAGCTTTCTTTGAGATTTTATGCTGTCTCAGTAGTAAGATGTTCTCTAATTCCAGTAACATGGAAGCACAAAAGACATGATTTGAAGATCTCAGTAGTTTTAGAAACAAAGGAACATAATGATTTCCTTCCTGCAGAGACATGTGATGGCAAGTATGACTGATTGTGTTATAGTTCTCTTCTTTTTCCTCTTTATCTCAAGTATTGCATATCTTGGCATATTAGTCTGTCCTGCATCAGCTTCCTGTAGGTGAGATTTACCTCTACACTACAATGTCAAGATGGGTCACGTGACTTACTTCGGCTTACAAAAATGAACCAGAAGTGGTCAAAGGCTATGTCTAGGGGAAGATTTCTATCCCATTGTCTGTGTCTAAGAGCTAACTTCCTTTCCCTTCCCTATAAAAATAGCATATTTCCAGAGAGAATCTTTTTTCAACTTATATACTGGAAGAATATAACATGTAAAATTGAAGCAAAATTCAAACACAGCAAGAATTAAGTGAATATTAGAATGTGATATTAATATGTTAGTTTCTTACCTTTCTTGTATGACTACAGCACATCAGAATTTAAGAAATACTAAACAAGTACTAAACAAATAGATAACACTTCCTGTTTGATGCTATTACATTTTTTAAATAAATAAGCATTCTCTATGTGATCACTTGAGGGGTTAACTTTTTCTATAAATGTTTTCAATCACTCTAGAGCACTGTATCTAACATCCACAATCATTATCCAGACCTTGTGATTGAGATGAGGAAGAAAAAATTATCTAGATTTCTCGCTTCTCTTTTCCTCTTCTCCTTTTTCTAGTGATAATTCTCATCCTTTCTCCAAATTCTCCTATTAAGAAAGGAAGAATGACACATTGTGGATACCAAGCAAAAGGCTTCAAAGCCAGAATTTTATTCTTTCAGAAATATATGAAATAAATCAGAGTGGCTCAAGGAAGAAGAAAAGCATGATTTTTTTCCCCTTCTGGCTTCAACAATAGAGTCTGAACATGACTCTAAACATCTAATAAACAATTTTCCTTGGCTAATTTTTAAAAAATATTGTTTTTAAATAAATAATGATTTTAACAATTAAAAAATTTAAAATATATAGTAATTTGCTGTTTGCTTTTAGTAGGCATGAAATAAGACTGCATTAACATTGTGTGAGTTGAGAGGCTAAATTTTATCAGAATCCAAACAAAATGAAAAATATATGATGTTAAGAAAATAGTTTTTAGGTACATTTTCAACATGACATACACACAGGGACATTTTTTTCTTCTTTTTCTCGCCACACTTCAATAAGCAGTTCATATAATTCAAATACTGTGTTTCTTTCAGAAATAGATTACACATAAACAAGTTAAAAGAAGAGAACCAATATTGTTGGTGCATTCTTTAAAAATAGCAGTCAAATAACTATTAACCATAATTCCAAAATAATAACAATCAAATGCTATTGAAAAGAGAAGATTGTAAACAGAATATACAAAAAGTGATAGTGCCAGAACTGCTTCAGGAGCTGCTGTCTGATATTTAAGATTTCTAGTACATGATAATGTTTTAATCAGGATTAAATGCTTTCAGGAACCAAATTTTTTCTAGTTATATTTTATTGAAGAAATATGTTGTTCAAAAGTAATGAAAGGATAGCAGCTTATAACCTGTAGAAAAAATGCTTACACACTCATTGTGGTAGACAGTAAAATACCTTCCCAAAATATCTTTAGTCCCGAAATATCTAATCAATCAAATGTAGATTTACATTTTACGTATAAGTTTGTAAAGTAATCACCTTTCATTACCCAAGGAACACAAATTTGATTAATTATCAGATGGGCAAAGTATACTCAAAAGTCCCAGCTGTAGTTCAAAAGGGACATCATTAGGTAAGAATCATCAGAAAGATGTGAAGATGCTACATTAGAAGATTAAGGAAAAGACAAGAACAAAAATACTGAAGTTTCTGGAAAGCGGAAAAGGAAGTAAATGTCTTTTCCACTAGAATCACCTGAAAAAATATTTTAGCTCTGTAGGAGGCTCAATTTTAATCTAGTGAGACTTATTTTAGATTTCTGTCCTTTAGAAATGTAAATGATAAATACGGATTATTCATGACAATTATCTTGTAGAAATATTATACAGCAGATTTGGTGTAGTAAGCTAACTCAACTACAGCCTTTTCCTGATGTAACTACAAGGGTACCATGTATCCTAGTTTCTGAGAATAAGGAAAAGTTGCCACCAGCTTTGTACACATGTATGATGTACATACTACTAAGGTCCTTGCATTAATGAAGTCTTGAATTCCTAAATAATATTTAAATAAGAAGATCCCTATCTTCATTTTCATATTTGGGGATCACTAAGTACCAATGTTATGTAGAAGGCTAGGGTAAGAATATAGAAATGATATCTGTCTCCTGTTATTATAAAGATAATTTATGTTATTTTGATTTACAGTTTCTTAGGTAATAATAAAGGTAAAACCGAAACAGTAACTCAATCTTCTCTACTTCCTATCTTTCCAACAGAAATTAGAGAATCCAGTAAAGATAAGCAATCCCAGGATGGTATAGGATGTTATAGGATCACCAGATGGTGAAAAAGAAGTTAACCAAAATGGGTCCCATGGAACAATGGGGGAAAAAATCTACACCTACAGATTGTGATACAGCTAGAGAATAGTTTGCACTATGCTAAGTCTTTGACATTTTAGCTACTTTCATCTCTTAGGAAATGACTTTATTAATACTCAAGGGTTTGCAGTTTATAACCCAGCAACAAATTATGCTTCTAAATATAATCAAGCATGATACTAAGAGTAACCAAAGCTACTTGTATTGCTATAGCTGATAAAGAAGAATGATCTTGGGGAATAGTCAAACAATCTTGAACTTCTTCATACCTTTCCTCTTCTCCAACATGAGAAGTCCTAGTCTAGATATGTAAAATTTCAATAAAGGATTTTTATATTTTTTTATCATTCACACTAAAGCAAATACACTTTTCCTCTTTGCAATCCTGACTTTGAACGAGTCAGACCCTCACCATTATTTTATACACAAACGTTTACTGCTTTGGCTTAGTTGTTTTCTTGCCTTTGCGTGTTGCTCTCTATTATTTTGGCAACTACATAGAAAAAAAAGATAAATCCATTTTACTTATGTTGGATTGTTCAAAGTCAAGCTGTCTTCAGTTTTCTTTTCCCTTCTTCACTGTTAATTGAAGTTTAATATTGCTCTTTAAATGATAACAAAGACGTGATACTTTAACGTATATTCTCATTGAAACCAGTGAAAACAGGAGTGTCGGCAATTGTTTTATAATTGTTTCAAATATTTTCCTTGGCTATTTTCATTATTGCCTTTGTTCCTGTCTTCTAATCAGGAACACAAGGTTACACAAAAGATCTTCCTAAGGAATAGGATGTTTGGCAGAAAAAAATAGATATATAATTAAAGGTTTTCATCTCTTAAGAGACTGAAAAGCTCAGAAGACATTTTGTTATTACTTGTACAGTTAAGATGACTTGAATGTTTTGATTCTTAAACTAAGTGAAATGCATGTAAAATGTTACAGTTGTTCCAAAAAACGATTAGGGTTTATATTTTTCTGCTTCAATGAGATGAAACCTCTTACAAGGTTGGAGGGCCTATTTATTTTAAGGTAGAAGGGTTAATGTTAGAAAGCCAAGGGAGATTCCTAAAACAACACTTCCTATCACATATCAGTTAATTATACTTTTGACATATAAGTATATAATCACGCAAATATGAAATGAGTGAGAAATGTGTGATTTACACAATTGATTCAATGACAACTAAAACCAGACTTCACTTCTCTACGTTTATATAAACTAGTATATCTACTGAGGATTTAAAAGTTTTTATAATACATATTTTAACATTTATACCAAAATATTAGTTTTGTAACTGTTTATTTTTAATTTTTGTCTGTCATGGAGCTTGAAATCTTGACCTGGACGATGTTGGTCAGGTCTTCAGCTCAAGACTAATGCTCTACCACTTGAGCCACAGCCAGTTTTCTGGTGGATCATTGGAGATAAGAGTCTCATGGTCTTTCCTGCCTAGGCTGGCTTTGAACCATGATTCTCACCTCTCAGCCTCCTTTGTAAATAGGGTTATAAGCATGAGCCATTGGTGCCTAGCAACATAAATATTTTTTACACATTTATGAAGTATGGAGTGATAATCCCATTCATTTATATGTTGTTCAATGATCAAGCCACATCATATCCATTAATTTCTGCATGTAACATTTCTTCATGGGGAAAATGCTCAAAAACTTATCTTCTGGCTGTGATGAAATATCTATTCTTAACTATAATCACTTTACTTCTTGTAGTATAAAATTAATATATTTACTTTTAGTCATGGAAGTTTGATAATTACATTTATATAAAACATGAATTGTAAAGTGAAAGAAATTCATAGTTCTTTTACTTGTTTAAAGAAAATAATTATGCATTTTTTCAAGTATATTTCTTTGAGAATGTGTAGCATTCATTGATTTAACTGTTAAAATTGATGTTACATTATATCAAGTAGATTCAAACTTGTATTTAAAAATTGCAGACTGAACACAAATAGACTTCACTTTCTTCTAAGACATAATTAAAATAATAGTATAGCAAAGCGTGGTGTTAGTTGTTCATGTGTAAAATCATAGAAACTCAGGAAGCTAACACCTGAATATTTTAGCTCAATATCAGTCCAAACAGACAAAAATGTGAAAACTTATCTCCAAGTATCCAGCAGGAGGCAGAAGGTGAGGATGTGGCTCAAGGAATAGAATGTCATCAGCCATGAGCAAAAAATACAAGGGAGACCATTAAACATTGAGTTCAAGCACTAAAAATGGCATATACACAAAAGACAACAACAAAAAATAGTATAAGCATCAATAATGAAGACAAAATAGTAGAAAAAATCATGAGAAATGTTGTGAAAACATCTGGAAGACAAAAATTATTAGACAGAATTTTGATTCATGAGAGGTAAAAGTCACAGTATAATTTGGACAATCTCATTGTAGTCATTTGTGTTGAAACCTGGCTATTGGGTAACATGAGTCAGGTAATGAGTACATTTCCTTTTATAAAATGTCTTCAGTTCCCTCACTTGTTCCCAGTCCCACCCTCCTGTCCCTACCCGTGTGTTAAATAGTTCACTTTCATCAATGTTCAATGAACTCCACTGCTGCAATTTTTCACTAACAAAAAAAAACACAACTAAGAAAAAAATGAACCTCATTTTGCACGTGGTCTTTTATATTGTGGTCCTTTGTACTTGTTGATTATGTGACTATCTCATGAGTCTGGGCTTGAATCACTAGGGAGGGCTACTAGAAGAAAATTTCAAAATCTAGAGCAGCTAACACAGCTGTGCAGTTGTTTGTGGGTTTCGCTACAGTAGCAGCAGGACATATGATATACAAAGGAAATGATTCCAGTGCTTTACAGTCCAGAATGTGATGAAAAGCATACTTTTATCTTCTTAGATGAAATAAGAAGACCACACTTTAAAAGCTAACTAAACGATCAGCCCTTTAAATAACATTGCCATCTTTTAGGCACTCCATATAATTCAAGTCCTTCATCTCCCCACAACCATTGCTGCCATTCACAATCATTGCTAAGGTGAATATCCAGTTCTTTTTGATATTTCAAATGCTTTAGGAGCAATATAAACAATAATACAAGTTGTTGAGAAAAGTTAATTTAGAATCAGTAAACAAATCAGATTCAACTCTATAGCATAACCTTTAGGAAAAATGAATTAAGGATTATGGCATGTCCTTTGTAATTTAATATTAGACATTAGGGCAAAATGCCAGAAAAAGACTCTGCAAGAAGGAAAGAGAAGTATTTGATACGATATATTAAAGATTAACTAGGGAAAAGTAATTTTACCTACAGGTTCTATTATATGATAACATACTTTTGTCTACTAATCAGAGAGACTCAAAAAGATTTTTAATTATGATATGAAAAATGCATCATCATGAATGAATGAAATCACGGAGTGGATGGCTCATTATTCTCATTATTTTGAATTATCTGGTGTTTTTGTTTGTGTGGAAGTATGAATGTATGTTATGTCTGGGGAGGAAAGTTTGATTATTAGATCATTGTGTGATACCCAGTGTCAGGAACCTAACATGAGTCAGAGTGGTAAATATGTATGTGTGTGTGTGTGTGTGTGTGTGTGTGTGTGTGCCTGGAAGTCTATATATAAAAAGAAGTATCTTATTTCCCTAAGGGTATATATATATAATTCTATTAGGTGTACTACATTAATGACAGCAGATAAAAGTAATAAACATTTGGGGGCTTATGTTTATGTTCATATGATTGCATGAACAAGCTAAAAAGTTATGTTTGGGGTATGAGTTTTATAGAAGGTCAGCTGAAAATATAAACAATTGGAATCTTGAAAAAGATATCAATGGCAATCATTTCAGTGTAGATCAATTTTAGACAACACTTGCAAAGGTATGCAATCCTATATGTAAATGCAACATTTATTGATTTTCCAAAGCTACACTATTATAGAAATTTGTAGGCAAACAAGTTAAATTATAAAAACACAAAAGTAATATGATTATTCATTGCATAGTTTTACATTTTAGTTTCCTCAAGTAAAAATACCATTTATTTCTTCTGTATAGGAAGGAAAAACCTAAATATTACAGTTTGTGCCATATTTCACATTGGGAAGCATTGCCTATATCAATAAGTTTATTTCTTTTGTTTCTGTTTTCCTATTCATAATGCGTCTTCTCATAGTATTCTTCTAAGGACTTTTTCTTTCTCCCAGATTGGGGCTTAAACATAACTCATGATCTCAGTTTGTTTGCTAACAGTAATCAGTCTACCATTTGAATCATGCCTCCAGCCCAGAAATTTTTTAAGTTAATTGGAGTTAGAGCCTCATAAACTTTCCTACCAGGTGGAAAACCATTATCCCCCAAGTCTCATCCTTCTTAATCACTAGGATTATAGAGATGAATCATGGACCCCAAGAATCGATGACTTTTCATGTCTTATAGATTCCACATGTTTGCTAGTAATTGTAATAGTAAACGACCACAGATTGGGTAGCATTAACACTGTAAATAAATTGCCTCTGAGTTGGTGGAACTAGAAGTCCAAGATCAGAGTTGGCTTCTTCTGAGTCCTCTTTCCTTAGCATATTCAAGGCCTTCTGCATCTATTGGAGGAGACTTCCACTTAAATGCTATCTTTGAGATTGTTTCAATATACAATCACTTTCTAATGCAGTGGTTTTTTGATAGTAAGATTTTAATGGGACCGTATTCAACACATAAAATATTACTTAATGGACTGAAGAAAATATCATAGGAAATTATTTGGTTTGGGCATGGAAGTTGTGGTTATACTATAAAAAATTAGCAAAAGAGGTAAAGGTTTTATTAGAGCTTGTAACACCAGTATGAAGTCTTAACCTTAGACATGCCACATTCTTACCTGGTACATAATTAAATTCCTAGCTGTACTGGAGGATTGAACCTAAAACCCTATACTTGTTAAACGGCATATCTACTACTGCCATACCTTCAGATTGTAATTGGTTTGCTTATTTTGAGGTAGTATCAGTATGCCTGGGCCTGATTGGACTGTGGTCCTCCTAACACAAGCAAAAAATATTGCACCCAGCAAATGGTTAGAGTTTCTGAAATTTCTTTTTGTGTCTGTGCTTGCCTGTAACTGGAATTCTTTAATCTTTCTTTCCCAAGTAGATAAGATTAGAGGTCTGAGGCTCTTTATCCAGTAAAACTATACAATTTGAAAATATCTTGATATTGCCTATATTTGTGATTAATATATATAACTAACCATAATTTTCTCCCTCTTTTGTTTAGAACTCTGTGTTGAAAACATTGGCTTACTTGATATACATGGCTTTGTTTTGGATGAAATCCCATAACAATCCAAAAAAATCTCCCAAATGTTTATGTTCAAAATCATGGAAAAGAAGGCTTCAGGTTAGAAAAAAAACACTGATCCTTAAGTTATAAATGCAATATATTTATAATGTTAGTCAATGCTTTCTTAAGTATGAGAAGAGAAGGAACGCAGAAATGTGAAAGATGTCAGATATAATTTTGATAACCTACTAGGTCTCTGGGGAAATTCTGTAGTTGTCACTTCATGTTAACTTCCTTTCTTAAAGCTTGCTTTATTAAAACCCTGTGGGTTGGACTGATTGGTAACCTTCTCCAGGAAATGAGGCTGATTTTAGAAAGTCTGATGGTATGGTAAATAAGGAATGATGAGAATGAGGACAGATATTGTCACAGAATGAGCCGACCGGGTTCAACTGCTAAACAGCAAAACAAAGCTAAGTAACAAGTCTGGAAGATATATAGATAGATACGTATATCTCCAGGAAATGAGGCTGATTTTAGAAGTCTGATGGTATGGTAAATAAGGAATGATGAGAATGAGGACAGATATTGTCACAGAATGAGCCGACCGGGTTCAACTGCTGAACAGCAAAACAAAGCTAAGTAACAAGTCTGGAAGATATATAGATAGATACGTATACACATAAATTTACATGCATGCATGAAATAGTAAATCTCCAGTAGAATATAGAGAAACTTGGCCTGACAATTGTTAAAATATATGAAACTGATTGCAGGAAAGGTACAGTAAAATATCAATAGTTTATCATAGATTTTGCATACATTTTTTAAAGGATAAAAAATCTTCCTTCATTATATATTTACCCTTAGTATATTTTAAGTTTTTTTACATTGTAGTAGGAACATATATACAATGCTGAAAATTAGAATTACACACAATATGCAACATGGCTAGCACTGGTGTTTCAAGGTTGAATCTTAGCTAGTTAAGAGATTGAGATCTGAAGATTACAATTTGAAGCCAGCAGGAGTAGGAAAGATCATTAGATTCTTATCTCCAATTAACCAACCGGGCAAATGGATTTCCAGTTCAAATTATATGTAGATCACTGGCCTTGACCACAAAAGCACCATCCCAGCCCTGAGTTTAAGGATCAATAGAAATAAAAACACAAAATACAACATGGAGTTAGATATTTTATAATAAAGCACATTTTTATATACTCTACATTGTTAGAAAGACTAGACTTCTGTGTTAGCTTTATAACCTTCCATAATAAGTGTTATTGTCCATATATTAAGCGGAAAGGCTTACTCAGATTTAAAAGTTTGAAGGTTTCTGTATATGTTCAGTTTGTTTTATTGCTTTGGGGGGCTGTGACAAGACAATGTCAAGGTGGGGAGTATGTCAAAGAGAAATGTTTTTGACTGAGAAAGATTAAAATATAGAAGAAGGAAGATGAGATTCTATGTACTCATAGGTTTCAGTCTAAAGAACTTAATCCCCAGCAGAACTACTCAAGTATTCTCCACAATCTGGGAGGAAATGGAAAGCCATTTTTCTTTCACACATTGGTCTTTCTGGGGCATACTAAAATCAAGTGGCAACATCTTCACCTATGACAGAATATTACTCCATTATGATTTACAGAGTAAGTTTCCTGGCATATAATTTTTTTCTTCCTTTTTTTTGGGTGGTGATATAAATATATTTTTCATAAAGGCAACCTTGTCTTAACCATTATCCACAAAATTTATGCTGTCATAGAATCAGAGTTTTTTTGATTAAATTAACACAATAGTTGGCTCATTTATGCCAACACAAAATATAAACACTAATGACATTTTTCACTGAACAACCACTCATAGAAAAATCATGAAATAATGAAGAACAAATCCATGTAAATTTTTTTCTGTGGGTCGTGGGACTTGAACTCTGGGCTGGGCCGGTGTTCAGCTCTTCAGCTCAAGGCTTCCACTGTACCACTTGAGCCACAGTGCTGTTTCTAGTTTTTAGGTGGTTTATTGGAGATAAGGGTCTTACAGTCTTTTCTGACCAGGCTAGCTTTCAACCAATATCCTCAGATCTCAGACTCCTGAGTAGCTAGGATTGCAGGCATGAACCATGAAGCCCAGATCCAAGTCAATTTTTAAAAAGCAAGCTTATTTAAACTTCTGGCTTTTTCCAAAAACAAACTTATTTTTTCAGCATTAGTTTATAACTATGAGTTATTTATAGATATAACTCGGATTATTTTTAATAATATCAAGTATAATTTTATTATTACTCAGTATCTCACAAAAATCCACTTTAATTAACTTTCCCCAAAGTCAATTATTACATACTATCTCACACTATTGTTATTACATTCTATATTGCATATAGTGTGAAGTGAATCTAGTTTGGACACTTTCATATAAATTAGTAGATGCTTTTTTAGCATTAAAAATTCACATCTCTGGTCTTAAACAAAGAAAAGAAGATTTTAGAGTGAAAATCAAATATGAATGTGTAGTGTGTCCCAATTAAACCAAAAATTCTAAGTTAATACAGACAAAATTATTACCATTGGAAATAGTGAGGCAAGAGGAGGCAGAATTCAATCACGTCAAATAATGTCTCTGTTTTTCTGCTACCCCTTCCACTAACAAGAACTCCCGGGTCCCAGTTGTCACAAAACTTCAAGTATCTCTCTTAGAATTCTATGTGGAAAAGTTCTGAATCACTGATGCTTTTTCTACTTTCTGTTTTATGAAACAAAATATAGACACAAAACAATTAAAATAAATGTACACATATGTTGAAGTCACCACAGCTTGAAAAACAACCAAGAAATTGGAACTACCCCAGGAACAAAAACATGTTATGTTCAGTTTTTTTTTAAGTACGAAAACCTCAAACACATGTTAACTTGAGCAGAGATATAAGGATAACTGTCTTTCAGAAATAAGGTTGTGTTAATTTGTAATTAAATTCATCTGGATGAACCTAATATAGCAAATCCCTTGAATGGATCAAATTCTTTAAAACAAAGGTAACTGTATGTGAAGTAAGATCTGCACATATTTAAAAGAAAAAATATTACAGTATTAAATCACAAAAATCATGAATACTTAAAAAATTCAGAAATGCAACGAATAAGTCCAAAAGTATCCATATAGAGAACTAAATCCTACTGATTTCACAGGAACAAAATATGCAAATAATAGAATCCTAGCAGTGTACCCGAGTGTACATAATTTTAAACTACTCCAAATTACACTGTAGAAGATTTAATGTGGGTTATCATAATGAAAGCATCAAAATATGATATAAGTGAAATAAAAAATCTAATGAAAAGAGAGAATAGGAGTAGTTTCTGGAAAATACTGTTTTAATAAATGTTGGTCAATATCTTTCTAGTACTGACAAAATTGCATACCTACTTAGTTAGGTCCAAAAAAGATCCAAGTTACTCTAGCTGATTTGAAACTTTGGCAAAGTAGCAGGATACAACTGTTACAATATTAGGGATTTGACTCTGGCACTGAATTCATTTCCTCTTTGATCTGACAAATGAATATATGAAAGAACATAACTTCTCCAACTAAATATCAAGACCTAACTAAACATATAATCAGAAAAGTCATCATGCAAACCGTATTCCAAACTGGCATTTAAGAAAAATCAGTGATACGTAGTCTGTATTTATTTTAAATGATTTTTTCCATAAATTTTTTCCTTTAGCTTGCATTTTTAAAATATTGTGTTAAATGATGTATATCTTGGTAACTAATTTTGGATGACTCTTTAAATTTAGTTCTGCATATAATGTCTCAATTCAGCTCCTAATCCATGAAGTGATGTTGATTACGAAACAAATGCTAGTAACCACTTTTTATAATGCACAAAATTTCATAAGCATAATTTCAGTAAGCATAGGTTAACATTTTGATATCATGGTCTCATGACTGATGAGCTCTATCGGCATGAGTATAGTTGTACTTAGATTCCTCAGCCTCAATTTAACCACTGTTAAAACAAATGTTTATATCTTTGTCATCCATCAGTGTTAAACTTGAATATAAAGCCTAAGGAAAATGATAAGGTAAGAATTTAGTTTTTCAGGATATAAAGTAAACAGAAATGCAGCATAGAGTAACTCATTGATTGAAAGTCAATCTATTTCTCCAAAACATTCTAAGCATTTCCTTACAATGTGTATTATTCTCAAGAAGGGAATGGGGAATGTGAGAAGAGGACTAACCAAGTATTGTCTTCGAATATACATAATTTGGATTTACCTCTTTATTTCATTATAG
>NW_024872184.1:0-34618 GCF_019054845.1 Dipodomys spectabilis
AGACTTGAGAGGGACTTCCAGCCCCAACCTGACACCCCCTTAATAGACGACCCATGCCATCTGCCTGGGGCCCCGAGCTTGCCCGGTGGGGCCACGTCCCCCTCGCCCACTCTTCTTTCTGGGGAAGGCTCTGTCTGCACGCACCCAGCCATTCCCCACACTGCGGGACCCTCAGCTCACCTGATTCCTCACATGGCCCAAGCCCTGCCCCTCGCTGGCCTCGGGAGAGGGGCCCCAGGCCCTGGAAGGATGGCCAGGGACAGAACCGGGGGACGCAGCCCTGCAGAGGGGCACTGGAGAGCCTGTGACCGCGAGGCCACATCCACACCTTCAGCGACGGCGGTGCTGGCCCTGCCCCAGAGCCTGGAAGCCACAGACCCACCCTGCTTAGCACCGGGGCAGGAACAGAACCACTGTAATAGGGGCCCTGCATCAGCAGCTCACCCCAGGTGAGCTGAGTGGAGGGGAGACCCCCGCCCCCCCGTCACGGGCACTAGCAGGAGAGGGCCTCCCCAGGCCGGGCCGGGCTGTGTGCCGGCTGTACAGCAGCCTGGGCATCACTTGGGTGAGCATGTGGAGCAGGAAGTGTTCACCCTGCTGCCGAGAAGCAGCTGGGAAGAAAGGCCAGAACCCGCTATCACCTCCAAAGCTGCCCCAGGACCCACTTCCTCCCTCCGGGCCCCACTTCCAGAAGGTTCTACCACCTCCCAAAGTAGCACCGCTATCTTACAACCAAGCAGTCCACACAAGCCTGTGGGAGCATCTCAGATCACCCATCATGGCGGCCCCTGAGCCTCCACCCCAAGCCTGGAGCCAGCCAGATGCTCCAAGAAGCCCCGAGACATGCAGCTAGGAGAGCCCACAGACAGGCCCAGCGCCAGGAGCGCCTGCCGCACACTGGACGCGTCGCAGGAAAGTCTTCTACGAGCTTTCTGAATCATAGGAATTTGGAATCACAGGTACATGGGAGGCAGAGACGAGGAGAAACTCTGCAAGAGCTCATCTCAATCAGTAAGGTTCTGTGTAGTGTTGTGCACCTGCCATTTCAGCTACATAGAAAACATAAACAGGAGGACCAAAGTCCAGGCTTACCTGGGTATATTGTGAAACCTTATTTTAAAAAATAACAGTAGTGAGCTGGGTAGTGAGGCTCATACTTGTAATCCTCGCTACTCAGAGAGGCTAACACCTGAGGATGAGGTTCAAAGCCAGCTTTAGCAGGACAGTCTATGGGACTCTTATCTCCAATTAACCACCAAAAAGCTGGAAGTGGAACTACATGTAGCTTCAGTGGTAGAGGCACAAAGAAGCTGAGTTCAAGCCCCAGTACTGACATCAAATTAGTAATAATAATATCAAACAGGGGTGGGAAGTCGGCTCAAGTGTTAGACCACCTGCCTAGCAAGAACAAGACCCTGAGTTCAAACCCGAGTACAGCCAAAAAAACAAGTCAACACAGGCTTACTGCATGTAGCACTTACTATATCTAGGTACCAGTGCCGTACATAAAATTATCCTATAACCATATACACTGCCTACAAAATCTACTTCAGCCTGTTATTTTTAAATAGTTGTTGGTTCACAAGCAGCTGAGAGAATAGAACGAGAGATAATAGAACGTGAGATCCATATTGTCTTTCTATCCAGTTTCTCGTATGATCAGAGCGAGCCTGCCAATGGAATTAGGTAGCCCGAGGGCCGCCTCTCCCTGGCTGGCCAGGCCTGCTCCTCTCACGCCCACCCAGGTTTTAACACCTGGCAACCACTAGACCTTTCTCTGCTTTGCTTAACCATAGACCACTGCAGGATATCTGTGTTTTCAAAGCCAGTGTAGGTTTGTGGGAGGATCTAACTCCTCCTAGACGTCAGGAACGAAATTCTTGGGTCGTATGAATCTCCCAGGGGAGGGGAGGGAGGGGAGGGGCAAAACAAAGGAGGGGGTAACAATGCGCCACAGGAAATGGACTGATTACCTTACTCGTGTAACTGTAACCCCTCTGTACCCTATCTTTACAATAAAAATATGTATATTAAAAAAAGAAAAAAAGCCAAACTCTCTCCTGCTAGCAGTTCAGGGGCGACTCAGTCTAAATACCATCTCACCAGGGTTAGGTGATGCCACTTCTTTTAATTTTGGCCTTTCTGAAAGATGTGCAGTGACATCCCACTTTGCATTAATTTACATTTTCTTAATGGACAGCCACGAGGAGCGTCTTTTTGTGTGTTTATTTGCTATATTGTGTATTATTGTATATATGTATTATTTGCTACACTGGGGAAGTACCCGTTCATTCTTTCTGCCCATCTTCTAGTGGGAGGGTTTCCTTTCTCCCGTGCAGGTCTAAGAGTGCTTTCTATATGCTAGGTACTGGTCCTCTGTCAGATCCTGGCTTGCATCTATTCTCTGACACGTCCGTGTCTTTGCATTCATCCCACAAGTCCTTCATGGAGCAAAAAGTTTTCATTTTGAAGGAGAGCAGCTCAGCGATTTTATTTTAGACTGCATATGGATTTGCCCTGTGGTGTTTAAGAGCTCTTGCTGATTCTCTAATCCAAAAACATCTGTTCCTGTGTGTGTCCAAGAGTTTTATAACCTTATGTTTGACATTTAGGATCATGACCCCTTTGGACAAGAACAAAGGAAAGGTGCCACTGACCAAGAAACATGGTACTCACAACATGGTTTATGGAAATCATAACATCTTTGCACAACTACTTTTTTTCTGTTGGTCCTGGGGCTCGAACTCAGGACCTGAGTGCTGTCCCTGAGCTTTTTCCACTCACAGCTAGCAGTCTACCACTTTGATCCACAGCACCACTTCTGTTTTCTGGTGGTCAATTGAGTCAATAAGAGTCACTAAGAGCCTCACAGACTTTCCTGCCTGGGCTGACTTGAAAGCTCGATCCTCAGATCTCAGCCTCCTGAGTAGCAAGGACCCCATGTGTGAGCCACCCATGCTGGCAAGCTTTCTTAAAACAGTCTCCATATTGCCTTCGAGTACAGACTGCATGTTCTTGCTTTCCTTGCCCTGGTCACGTTGCCCCTCAACATCAAGTCCACAGTTGGCTGTAGGTAGGTCTTTGTAGATACCGTTTATCAAATCAAGAAAATTCTCCTTATTTCTCCAAGAGCGCATCTCATAAATGAATATGGAATTTTGTCAAGTGTTTTTTTTTCTGCCTCAATTTATGTGATCCCATGATGTATTTTCTATTGCTTAGCCTACTGATGTGGTAGATAAATTGGTTGATTTTCAAATATTGAACAGGTTTTGCATGCCCAAAAATGTGTGAGACAGTCTGAAATTCTATATTGCTAAATTTAATTTGCTAATGGTTAGTAAAGAATGTTTAGTCTGCCCATATTCGTGAGACATTATTTGTGTGCATGTAGGTTCATATTGTCCTTATTCTGATTTAGGTATCGGGGTAAACACTAGGTTTATTGTGAATTGGGACACTCTCTCTTCCCCTTCTATTTTATGAAAGAAATTATACAGGATTAGTGTTGATTTTTTGTTAAATGTTTGGCAGAATTCTTCAATGAAAGCTTCAGGGCCTGATGGTTTTTCTTTGGGGGGGGGAGTTTTATAGTTACAAATTGAAATTACAAATTTCCTTAGTAGCTATAGAGCTATTCAAATGACCTCTTACATAAAGGGTGGGCTGTCGCAGCTTGTGTCTTTGAAGAAGCGGCCCCTTTTGTCTCAGGTATCCGATGCAGATGTATCTCTCTCTGTGTCTCTTCTTGTCTGGGGCTCTTGATATCCTCTGGTCTCATTCTCACATTGGCAGTGTGTTGTCTTCTTTTTCTACATCTGTCTTACTAAAAGTTTGTCAATTTTATTGACCTTCCCAAACACCATCTCTTTCCACCATTAATATTCTCTTTTTGTTTCTCTGCTGGCCTCTTCATTGATTTCTGTTCTCATCTTTATTACATCCTTCCTTTTGTTTGCATCAGAAATATTTTGTTCTTCTTCCCCTACGTGCTTGAAGTGTGAGCTTAGATCATGAGTTTGAGAACTTTCTTCTTTTATAGTATTAAGTGTTAAAATATTCTTGGCCATGATGTGGGGGCCTCCTGTTTTCGGCTTCATTCAGAAGTACTCTGCTCAGAGTCCAGTGTTTGGAGATTGCCATCTGGTACTGGTTTCCCGAATACCTGAATACCTGGAGTGTGATTTCACAAATGTGATGAAAGTGTTTTTGTTGTAGGAGCCACACTGCTGTGAAAATACATTCCAGAGAGAGAGCATGACAAAAATATATATTCTCATGGGGGTTGGGAGTTCACACCTGTCATGCTAGCTACTCAGGAGGCTGAGATCTGAGGATCACACTTCAAAGCCAGCCCCAGCAAGAAAGTCCATGAGACGCTTTATCTTCAATAAACCACCCCCGCCCAAAAAAAAAAAATCCAGAAGTAGAGTTGTGGCTCAAGTGGTAGAGCCCTAGCCTTGAGCAAAATAGTTTAGGGATAGCACCCAAGCCCTGAGTTCAAGCCCTAGTACTGGCACCAAAAGAGGGAAAAAAAAGAATGTTTTTTTTATTCTTGGGTAGAAAATTCTGCAAATATTAATTAGGTCCACTTGGTTATGGGCACTACGCTCTGCTCTATCTCTGCTGTTTTGGGGTCTGGTTCTTTATCAGTTGTTGAGAGTGAGTATGAAATCTCCAGCTGTCCTTCTGGCTTTAACAGTTTCTCCTGTCAGTACTACCAGTTTTCCCTCCAAATATTTTGTTGCTGCATTGGTGAATATGGACGCATCAAGGCTTCCGGCTCCTCGTTGGAATGACCCTCGCTCATCTCTCCTTCTCTCCAGAGGGCATCTTCTTTCTCTGAGGTCTACTTGATCATAAGACTCTTGTTTTATTTTAATATTATCGCAGTCTTTTTCCCACACATGTGCTTTGAAGAGAGTTTTCTAGACCCTAAACATAGTTGGATCATGTTTTTTAATCCACTCTGAAAATTTCTGTCTTCTAACGTGTCCATTTACACCTTTTGTGTGTACTTTTGCTGTATTAAGGCACAGGCCCACCCATGGGTTTTATGTTTTCTGGGTTTTTCTCTCTTCCTTTCTTGTTGATGTTTTCTCTTTCCTATCTTCCTGTGGGACTTGAACACATTTCACACATCCAACAATTTGTCTCTTGTAGTTTTTTGTTTTGTTTTCTTTTGTTCCATCTCTTTTTCCTTGCTCTTGCTGTGTGTTGGCTTCTTTTGCTCCTCAAGACACCATCTAACTCTGTGTCCCAAGCTGTCCTTGAACTCACAATCCTCTGCGTCAGCCTCCCAAATGGGATGACCACAGCTCTGATGGTGTTACAGTGTTTCTGAGCAGATTTCTCTGAGTAATTTTAGTGAAAAACTGTACCTGTACGGGCACACATTATGTATGCCAGAAAACAGAAAAAGACAGAGGTAGGGAAGTTGGATGGGCAGGATGCTCAGAACACCGAGGAAGAAAAGCCAGACACCAAACAGATGTGCTGTCCCCAGGACTAGGGAGCAAGATGCAACACACACATCCACACACAGCCAGCTTGGGCAGAATCAGATGGTGTGAAGCGAAGGCCTCTCACCCGAGAGACTCCCGCACAGCAGGGGCTGGAGTGGGGCCTCTTCTCAGCTGTGCCATTGGCTCCAACCCCTCCTGCTACCCTCAGTCCCGGCAGCTACTAACTACAGTTGTCTATTGCAGACGCTTGGTCCAGGTAGAGTTGCATACTCTGTGGACCTTGTGACTGGAGAGCATTGTTCTAGACCTCCGTACAGGTAGATGTGTGCTCTGCTCCGTCAGAGACCCCGATCCTTTTATTATTTCTTCATCATAAAGTCCACCAGCCTCCTGCGGATTAAGTCAGTACCTAGCCACACGCAGGTGTCCGTCATGGAGAACCCAGAGGCAAAAGGAGGCCTCTCCGGGGACCCCCACAAGTGTGTCGTCCAGCCGCGTCCACACGGTCCCTGGTCAGCAGGGTTTTCCCCACCTGGCCTTTGAGGATGCTCAGAGCTCAGACGGCCTGTAACATATGGCTGCAGAAGTGGTTGGCCTGGGCTCAGCCTCAGTTTCTCCATCTTCACAAAGCACTTGGGAATGGATCCACCAGATGCCTGCTGCTGTGGAGTCGGCTCTCGCATTAGTATTTATTTCATCAGAGGGGCTTGTGTTGCTAACCAGGGCTCTGGTTATCAGGCTGGCTAGATGGTCATTCTCAAGAACCAGGGCCTATGGCCTAGTTGTCACCACCCAGGGAGAAGCTGCCAGTGAGCTTATGACACTGGCTCTGGACCATTGTGGATCATCGGGCCCACACTCAGACAGCAGCATCCAGGCACTGCAGTGCCCACAAACACAGTTGCCAGGCCGGGCTTCTGCGGAAGAGGACAGCTCCCCCATTGAACCAGGGCACCCCTCCCCGTAGCAGCAAGGTCAGGCTCCAGCCAAATGCGTCTCTGCTTTCCAAGAGGCCTCTACATGGACAGACGGCAGGAAGGGGAGGCAGGAGGTGAGTGGAGGACAGGCTCCAAAGGAGAAAGTTAGAGGCTCCACTCAAGGAGACTTAATGAGCTAGAAAGAGATGGGAAGTAGGAGAAACTCGGGGTGTAAATCAAATATTAATCACGGTAAAGGCAAGACTTACAAAGGCAGAAATCAATAGCGAGCCTGCAAACGTCTGCCTCCCAAAAGTGCATCCAAGATTCGGAGGCTAAAACATCAGGAGAACAGGAAGGCGAAGGAGGGAGGGGCTCCTGCGACCGGAAGGTGTCCCTGGTGCCCTGGGGAAATAGGGGAAACGCTCTGGCTGGAGTTCCAGGCTGCAGATGCTGACCACACGGCTTCTACCCACTGCAGGGATGGCCTCAGCTCAACTCTTCGCCCCTCTACCTTGTCTCTCCTATCGTCCCAGGACCCACACCCTTGCCCCTGCATCTCCCTCTGCAGAACTTGAGGGTCCTGGGTTGTCTATCCAGGAGCAGCCAATGGCCTCTAGCCATTCTGGCTATCCAACACTCGAACGGCTGGCTCACCACATCCAGGCAGACAGGTGGAAGGAAGGAGGAGACGGGAGAAGCTCGCTTCAGCCCGAGCACTGACAGACATAGAGGACTCCGTGAAGACAGCAACCCAGCTTCAAGGAGCCTAAGATGTGGCCTTGGCTGGGAGAGATTCACGTCTCCCCACTGCCCAGCACGAACCCCAGCCTCCCGCCCTGCCCTGTGTGCTCCTCTGTCTGAACCACCCTGCAGCCTCGCGCACGCCCCCGGTCGTGGCTTCTAAGTGGGCAGAGAAGGATGCGCCCCAAACCATCGCCCCCCTCCACCCTCCCAGAGGCTGACCGGCCCACCCCGACTCCCCACAGGACTTTTTGAGAGGTGAGGTCACTCTCGCCCACCTTGACCTTCCCAGAGCGAAGGAACAAACACAACCGCGCCTGACTTCCTCCAGCCGGCTCAGAGTTTACCACCCGGGGACAGGAATCCGGGCTGGGCTGATGTCTTCAGAGCGGGCCTCTGGCCTTTTTCCCTCTTCCAGAATTGTCTCTGCTCCCCTCGCCCAAGAATCTCTTGGCTCACAAGAACAGAGAGGTCCCAACACGCTGTACAAATGCTCTCGGCCCAAACTAATGTAGTCACCTGCCACAGGGCCGGTGCTCCAAAGACAGCAGGAGAAGGGGCTGGATGGGCGGAGCTGACCCTTGGGAGACCCTGCCCCCGCTTCTCGCTGGCCCGGCCTGGGCTCCTCTGCAGCTGTCCCTGGGGCTGGGCGGAGTGGACGGGACCCTGGAAGTGCTCAGGAGGAAGGGGCGTCGGCTGGAGGCGCAGGGCACACCCTGGCGTCTCTTTTCTGCACATCCATCAGGAGTAAGCACATCCCTAGCAGTAAGCAGGAACCTGGCCAGTGAAGTGAGACCAGAAGTCGGGCACCAGCCACTAAACGCATGGCGGCACCTGTTCACCCACCATCCCCTGGGGCTTCAGGAAGTACCAGCGGCCTCGGATCGGTGAGTGCTTGAAGGGGCTCCCTCCAGTGCCGAGCTGCTGCGCTTTGGTCCTGGCGAGGTGAAGTCTGCCAGCATGTTGAAAGAGCAGGCTTACCATTCCAAGACGGCAGCCCCGCGCCTCCGGCTGACACCCCCCCCCACACACACACACCCAAGGCCTCACACAAGGCTGCGGGTATTCACGGCGGCGTCTACCCCAATCCCAGCCTCTCCCAGCCTCCCCTGCCACAGGACCTCCCCTCACCTCCAGCTCATTCAGTTTGGTCCAGAAAAACTCAAGCTCCAAGGCCAGAGCTGTAGAAAGGCCTCACCCCACCCCCAGGAGAGCACTGGCAGAACCACAGTCCAAACCAGCAGGGACCGGGGTCCTTGGCGTGGTGGTGGCATGGGGGAAATGGAGGCTGTAGAAGTGGGAGGCAGACTCCTTGTTTGAATCCCATCTGGCTCTGCTACTTTCTGCTGGCTATAACCAAGGCCTCCCTGGGCCAAGTCTCATTGTCTGTAAAATGGGGAGGTGATGCTGATAATGAATGGGCTTGCACCTGGTAGGAGGGGCTTGTGAGGGGCCAATAAATGATCACATGGAGGACTGGAGACAGGTGAGGGCATACCCCAGCACGGCTGTCCTAGCTGTAAGGTTTCAGTGATTACACTACTATCATGTCATTACCGTGTGACAGCAGCAGACCCAGCACCTGAGCTATAGACAGCCCTTGGCAGGGGCGGGGGGTGGGGGGCCTGAACCTGCAGACTCAACCAACTTTGCTACAGAATGCAAGGCCCGCAGTTAGACCAGAGGGAGTAAGTTGTAACGTGCCACCCTGCAACGGTGGCAAGGGGCTGTAGATGGCAGAAATCTGCCCTAATTTGATCAGGGCGCCCTCAGATTTACAATTGCTACCTGATAATCAGTTAAGAGATGGAGCCAGGCACCAGCGACCCTCCTGTCATCCTAGCTACTCAGGAAGCTGAGATCTGAGGGTCATGGTTCGAAGCCAGCCGGGGCAGGAAAGTCTTGGGAATCTTATCTCCAAATTATTACCAACAAAGTCAGAAGTAGAGCTGTCTCTGAAGTGGTAGAGCCCTAGCCTTGAGCAGTGCTCAGGCCCTGAGTCCAAGCCCCAGTACGGCACAAAGAAAAGGGGCATTTGGGAGACAGACTGAGCCTAAGACACTGGCCTGTCCTCGGTGGGGCCTGCATAGGAGGCACGTGGCTCCTTTATCCCTACAGCCTTCTTCAAAATCATACGCCTGCAAATAGTTTCAAAAGCAAGCTTAGGATGAAGATGGGGCAGGAGAGGAAGTCACAGATCTTCCAGAAAGTTCACCAGACCACAGCATCTCACCAGGCAGTGGACCTCACCTTCCCTCCCCTCCCTTCCCACCCCTCCACTCCCCTCCCCTCCCCACACTCTGACAATGAACAGGAGTCTGGGATCTTTAAAGCCTGGCATCCAACCTGCCAGACAGGAAGAACCAGAGAAGGTAGTATTTGCCTAATTCTACAGAGCACAGCCCTAGAGCAGGCCTGGGGGTCGTGGGGCGGGGGGAGGGGGGAGAGGGAGGGTCACAGAGGCAGGAGACAACCCTCCCGCTGCTCTCCCAGGGTGGCAGCCCAGATCCCACCATTCAAGCCTCCACCACCACCCGCCCCTCCTCTTCCCCACTCCCCAAGGCCACCCGTTAGATGGGCTGGCGCACCGCGGGCATCAAACACTTAGAGCATTGCACACGGCGAAGCTCTGCTTGGCTTTAAATCAGGGCCGGCAAACTCTCTCTGCGGAAGAATAACCTAGATTTGTCATGGCACATTTTGACACATTTGTATGTCTCGATCCACCCCTAGACTAACAATAGCTCCACGGTTTTACTTTAAATGAGAACATTCACAACACAGACAAGAAAAATAGGGAGTAAAATGGGCAGTCACTTTTTAAAAAATAATAATAACTTACACAAATGCAAAGACAATTCAGTGTGCTGAAAAAAGGAAACCCAGCCTCCAGCCAAGTGAGAGTCATCTCTAAGCGCCGCTAACTGCTGCCCACAGCGCCAACCTCAGGGCAGACAGCGGTGGGTGGGTAATGGGGCTTGGGGACCTTCATTCGCAGACTCCTGGTTTTAATCTACCCCCCAAATGCCCTGCGACTGGGAGTTGCTACTGTCTGGTCTCTGACAAAAGACAGGCCTGGGACCCTTGTGGGGAGCAGGGGTGGATGTGGGGGCTGATCTCAGGGGACAGACAGCAAGGGAGAAAGCAGAGCCTTGAGGACGGCCTCCACCCTCCTCTCCCTTCATTCTCCCAGTGTCCACTTGTGATCAGCAAAGCCCAGACTGATCCCAGCACACTGGCGCACACCTGTAATCCTGCTACTCAGGAGGCTGAGACCTGAGGCTCAAAGCCAGCCCAGGCAGGAAAGTCTATAAGACTCTTAACTCTACCAGAGTAAGCTGAAAGTGAGCAGGGACTCAAGCCGTGAGGGAAAAAAGCTCAGAGATAGCACCCAGGCCCTGATTTCAAGCCCTAGGACCAGCACACACTCACACATGTACACACACTCACACATGTACACACACACACACAGACTGGCCTGGACAAGGCGTGGGAGGACCCCAGCTTCCCTGCCTTCCTAGTTGAAGTAGTGTCTGTCCTCTGTGCCTATCCTGAGGTCTCTGCAGGAGGCAAAGCAAGCAGACCCCCCCCCGACTCCACGGCTCAGGAAGATAGAGCACCCCAGCTTACAGAGGACCCCAGGGGAGCCAGAACGCAAGGCCAGGCACCCCAGTCCAAAGCCACTGTCAGCCAGTCACTCCTGAGCTAGGGGCCTACCTGCCTGGGCCCCCGCCCCGGGCATATAGCTCACAAGAGGCACCCCACAAGTGACGGTCTACCATGGGGCCTAAGAGGGACAGGAGAGCTGGGTTCACTGTCGTCCTAGCTACTCAGGAGGCTGAGATCTGAGGACCATGGTTCAAAGCCAGTGCAGGCTCATTAACCAGCACACAGCCAGAAGTGGGCTGTGACTCCAGAGGTAGAGGCTAGCCTTGAGCCAGCCCTCCGCTCCTGACGTTTCTTCCAGCAGCCTCTGGGTTGTTCGTAGGAGCCGCAGGTGTGTGCCAGGGCTCGTGGCCCTTCCTGGCGGGTAGCCTGTCTTGGTTGGCGTCGGCTTCCCGCTGAGCCCAGCCTGGACGCTCAGGAAGTGAGCGGCGTGTTGTTTACTCACTGCATCTCGGCCATTTTTCATGCTGGAGCTGCGGGGACTGGAGAGAGATGAATGGCATCCACGCACTGTGCTCACCGCAAGGGGACACGCGCCCAGCGTTCCCTCCCAGGGTCATCCATCCCCGCTCCATTACATCCTGACAACGTCTGCTTCCGGTCTTTGTCATTTCCCATACCAAGGCTTATTTATTTTACTTTTGACAACTTGTCCAAGGCAGTTTTCCACGAGCCGGTATTTCGTCTGGAAGCCCCTCGGTCTGCCTCGGTGGCTGAGGGCACCTCATGGAGCTGTTTCTGTCATCTCCAGATTCTGGATGTGATTGTTGACAGCTGGAATCTTAAAAGAGCTCGCTAAGCGAGACTGCCCACACCCCGCAGCCCTGTCTCAGGTAAATCAGCAGGATTAGATCAGGCCGCTGGTGCTATTCTGGGAAGGCTGCGTTTGCTTGCTGGCCAAAGAGTCCACTCCTATCTACTATCAGGAAAAAGTGATCTGTGGAGAATATCATCACAGGGCAGCCATCAGCCAGGCCATGACCTAAGCTGCAGCCCAGGCATCACAGGAAGAGAGAGGAAGGGGAGGGGGAGAGGAGGGGGGAGGGAGAGGGAGAGGGAGAGGGAGAGAGAGTACTTCAAGTGAACTAGCTGGCACAGCAGCTGGCTGACTCTGGAAGGTTTCCCCTTGGAACGGGGCATGACTTTGGGGTACAGTAGAGAACATTCATTCATTCACTCACACACACACACACACACACACACACTTTGGATGGGTGGCCAGCTATGTCTCAGGATCCTACAAATGCTGTCCCATCCACAATGTGAGCCATTGTCAGTGACCGCCCTGCTCCCCAGGAGTTACCCCAGGAGGGCCCTGGCTGCCCTGATTATTACTCTAGGCCATCCAAGGCCCCTGCCTGCCACTAACTGGACCAGGAACACAAGCCAATCAGATCTCCTGACCCAGGGATACTGGGTAGCAGCCGGGAGAAACCCGGTGTGACTGAGGCTGGTCTGTGGTCTGCAGGCGCAGGCAGGGGCTGGCTGGCTCACCTGGACAGAGACAGCTGGGCCTTGAAGACAGAGCAAAGCAAAGAAGGGGAACATGAGGAAGCAGACACAAGAAAAAGAAGGCCAAGCCTGCCTCACAATTCCTGCCGGGGGACCCTGAGCCCCCAGCCCCACTCCAGCCCTCCCTGTTCTAAGAAACCTTCTCCATGCTAGACCTGGTGGCTCACACCTGCAATCCTAGCTACTCAGGAGGCTCGAGATCTGAAATCGCAGTTCTAAGCCAGCCTGGTCTGGAAAAGCCATGAGACTCTTATCTCCAATTAACCACCAGAAAACCACAAGTGGCGCTGTGGCTCCAAGTGGTAGAGCACTAGCTTAGAGCAAAAAAAAGCTCAGGGACAGCACCCAGGCCTTGAGTTCAAGCACCATAACCAACAATAACAAAAAGAAACCATCACCATTAGGCAGACCAGATCTGGCCCACACCTAAGCCTCGACATGCCAGGTGTGTGATTCGCACACCTACTTTGTGTCAAGCTCACCAGATCTTCGCTTCATTGTGAACATTCGAATCTAACGGGATAACATCTTACTGAAAACAAGCACACAGCCACCCTTGCCAGCCAGCTGAAGGTCAAATATGACCTGAACTCGTGAATTTGTTAACGAAGTAGGGACAAGCGGGTGTTTGATCTTTGGTTCCTGCAGAATACATCAAAGGTCTTTGAATACAAGATCCACAAATGTCTGGGAAGAAGCCCCACGACCCCAGAGCTAGGACACAGGAATCCAGGCTCCAGTCCTTCACAAATCAGACCTTGTTTTCTTTAAAAGAAAAAAAGAAAAGAAAAGCCGGGCATTGGTGGCTCACACCTGTCATCCTAGCTACTCAGGAGGCTGAGATCTGAGGATCACGGTTCAAAGCTAGTCCGGGCAGGAAAGTCCTTGAGACTCTTATCTCCAATAAACCACTAGAAATCTGGAAGTGGTGCAGTGGCTCAAGTTGTAGAGTGGTAGCCTTGAGCTGAAGAGCAGACGGACAGAGCCCAGGCCCAGAGTTCAAGCCCCACAACCGACAAAAATAAAAGAGAGGAAGGAAGGATAGTTTTTAAAAGTTAAACTGGCTACAACTATTTCTGTCTTTTACATGAGACTGTGGAGCTGGACATGTCTCAGAGGTAGAGCATTCACCCACACAAACAAGGCTCTGGGTTCCAGCCCAGCACCAACAAATAAAACAGCACAGTGAGAGTGTACTTTCTTCCCCGTATTGGTCTCCTACGGCCGCAAACCTAAGAGATCAATACAATCATGGCAACTTCAAACTTCCCCCACGCCTGACCTCAAGCATCTAAGGGCCAAGCATGTGAGGCTGAACACCCAGTCTAGAGGCCATGGGTTGAACATCTGGACACACTTTCCCGCCTGCTACCCTGTGCTGGGTCTCACAGGCTAATCACACCATGATTGGGGATCTTGCAGGCGGAGGGAGGTAGGCAGAGCCCCAAAGAGATCTGCATTCTAATCCCAGGACTCGTGAATATGTGACCTTCCAGGGCACAGAAGGCTTTGCAAATGTGATTAGAGCTAAGAACCCAGAGGTGGTGAGATTAGCCTGGATTATCCTTGTGGGCTGATGAAATCAAGTAATACCAAGTAATTAAAAGCAGGTTCTTTTCTAGCTGCGTCCAGAGGGGCATGTGACGGCAGAAGTTTGACCAGAGAAATACCATGTGCTGGTTGTAAAGATGGTGGACAGGCACCACACGGGCTCAGGGCCGAGAGAGGCAGGTGGCTGGCAGAGCAGCAGAGTGACAGTCTTCCAGAGCCTCCAGAAGGAGCCAGCCCTGCCCTGCCCACATGGTGGTGTCCATCCAGTGAGACCCCCATCAGACTTCTGACCTCCCAAACCGTGAGCTAATACAGTGTGTGGCTGAGTCCCATCACTCAGGCTGTGACATTGCAGCCACAAGAAACAGGTGCCCGGCCTCTGCGGGAATCCTACAGCTCCTTAGCACACGACCGCAAGCTTGGAAGTCTGGCCTCGTATACACGCAGAGGCCAGAAGTCTGAGGCGGGGTGTTCAGGGTCCCCTGTCCCTCCCAGCCTCGGTCAGCTCTGGGCCTTTCTTGGTGGGTGGCCGTGCCAGGGCGTAGTCTCTGCCCCCCTCTTCACGAGGCCTCTCCTCCACCTCCCGTGAGGACGTTTGTTGCTACATCAGGCCCGCCCGATAATCCAGGATACCTTCATCCCGGATCTTTAATTACATCTGCAAAGACTCTTCCCCTAAATAAGGTCACATTCACAGCAGGTAGACATGTGTTTTGAGGGTTTCCTGTTCTGACCACTCTGAGAGCATCTCAGAACATCCATCAGCAACAACAACAACCAAAAAAAAAAAAAAAAATCTCTGTATAGATACAGAAAGGAACAAGAAAAAGACTAAGCACTTGTCTTCTGCCTCCTGAGCTGCTGAAGGGAGGGGCCTGGTTTGGGTGGGGATCTGGGTGGGTGTGGTCTTCGTACGGGAGTGGTCTTGATAGGACGGGATCTGGGTGGGCGGGATCCAGATGGGCCAGTCCACTACTTAGCATTCTTACAAATGGACCATAGCTGAAGAGCAGGCTGGCCTGCTCAAATACAGAACTTCAGGAGACCTGACTTTCCCCGGCATGACAGAAAGGCCTCAAAGGGTCCCAGAGGAGATGCACTGTTTCATGGGACAAAGAGCACCTTGCACATGGGGTGGTGTCTGATCTGCTGTACCACTCGGGGCTCAGAGGATGTCCGTTCTCCACAGGCATCAAATAACAACCTAGCAGCTCATGTCTACAATTCCAGCTGCTCTAGAGACAGAAAGCAGGAGGATCACAGAGCCCAGCCTACAGAAAAAGTTAGTGAGCTCCATCTCAAACAATAAGGCCGGCATGGTGGTTCATGCCTGTGGTTCCCAATCTGAAGCTGGGCAAAAAGCTAAGCGCCTACCTGAAAAACAATAACTAACGCAAACAGGACTAGGGACGTGGTTCCAAGTGGTAGAGCCTGGTAGAGCCCCTGCTTAGTGAGCAGAGGGGCCCTGAGTTTGAGTCCCATTATTGCCTAAATAAATTAAATGCAGCAACTTAGAGAAACCTGAAAGTAAATGTTTGCCTCCCAGCTGCCCCCCCATCTTCAAGTTGCCTATTAGCGTCCATGTGTTTCCATTTCCTCATCTGTAAGAGGGGTGATTAGAAACACCCTTCTCCCCAGCCTAGCAGTCAGGGTTAAAGTGAGAATGGACCAACACCATTTGGGGGGGAGGGGTCTACAAGATGGGAGAGTGGAGAACTTCAGGAAGCAAGGGGGAGGGGGAAAGGGAGAGGGAGACCGGGAAGGAGGGGGAGGAGAGGGGAAAAGAGAGGGAGGGGGGAGGAAGGAAGAAAGGAAATCCAGCAAAGCCAGGCTCCCAAGAGCCCCAGCAGCTTCGAGGCCCTGGGAGGAGGGGCTGGAGGACCGGCGCTTCTCTGTGACCCACGGGCTAACCAAGGCTGTCAAAGCAGTTAGGACAGTGTACTCACCACACTTCTGGCCGCCCAGGGTCTGTCGTGGGAACTTGGAGAGACATTCGCCCCTCCTGGGCACACATGAAAGGCGTCACCTCCCTCATCGGTGGAAGACGACTCAGGGTCACAGGGTAGCGGTCGCTGGTCACTAGCACAAGCGGGAGCCAGGTTTCCGAGTGGGCGCTGGTCAGCGCTGCTAGTCCCTCCTGGGTCATGCAGAGGGCGGAGCTCGGAGGAGGCTGCGTGCCGCCCTTCTCTTCCTGTCTCCCCTGGGTGGGAAAGGGCAACAGGAAGTCCTGCTCAAGCTGCGGAAGACGCAGGTGAGCCATCGGGGCAGGTGCACCTGCTTTTCTCCCGGGCCTGCCCCTGCAGCCGCAGCCCAGCGGCCCCTGGGTGAGGGCAGGGTGGAGCCGCACAGCTCAGGGAGGGACCCTGTCAGTCCCCACCCACCCCGCTGCAGGCAGAGCCCTGCCCTGTGCCCCTCACCGGACCTGTGTGTGAGGACTCCAGACACGGCCATGGGAAGGCAGAGTTTGGAGCAGGAGATCATGTCTTTGCCATGTTCTCTGCTGCAGAGCAAAATCCAGCCCGGATTGATTTGTTCCTGTGGGGTGGTGGGTTCCTGGCTTCTGGACGAGGAGGAATGGGCAGCTCCTGCTATGGACAGCAGCCAGGGCCTGGCTCCCAGGCAGGTGGAGCACAGGCTAACCGGATGCGCGCGGGTGTAGGTGTGAAGACTCAGCCCCCTCGCTCCCGGGCACGGAGCTGGCTGCCTCACTGGCCATGTCGGCCTCCCCCACTTGGAGTCCTCACGTGTCAGGAACAGAACTGGGTGAACTTTCCAGAGATTCCTCATCGATCGTAGATCCCACATCAGCAGAAATGAAATCGAGCCACTCAAATGGCTCTTGCCCCTGTCTCCTGCCTTCCACATGCCCAAGAAGCAAGGTGGAGGGCTTGGTGTCCAGCCAGGACCAGAACAGAGGGGCCACGCAGACGCCAGCCCCGCCCGCTCTCTGCCAGGCGCCTCCTGCTTTTGTAATAATACACATTTGGTTTTGAAGAAGATGAGCTTGCAACCAAGCTCCAAAGCCCCACATAATGAGACACGTGGCCTGTGCCGATCAGGAGAGCCACGGTCTCCACGCCCAGCCTCACAGGGTCCAGGGCGGGCAGGAGAGCAGCCTGGCCCCTCTGTGAGGTCCTGGTGCCTCCAGAGGGAGGCCGGAGAATCAGAGGCCGGAGCATTTCCAAGAGCCTGACCTCCCCAACCCTGTACCGGACATTTCACATCAGAAATGCATTTCTCAACACAACCCAAGGGCCTAGACTTCTAGACTTATGCACTTAGTCTGTGTGTGTGTGTGTATGTGTGTGTGTGTGTGTGTGTGTGTGTATATATATATATATATATATATATATGGTCTATCCGTGCAATGGCATATTACTGACATTAAAAACAGCAAAGTTCTGACACACTACAGCTGGACTGTGGAAACACAAAAAACCAGACAGTTAAAGTCACAAATGGTGTGATTTCATCCATCCAGTCAGAAGGGGCATCAGCAACTGCAAGGGGCCCTGCCGATGCGGAGGGGTGTGAAATCGTCAGGCACTAGATGAAGTTTGACTGAATCCATTCTGGTCACTGTAACAAAAATGAGAAGCCTAAGTGTCTGTCTTCAACCCCAGACCTTCGTTCCTCCGTTCCGGAGCCTGGGAGTCCGACATCAAGGCAGCTGCCGTGGGGTGTCTGGTGAGGGCCGTTTCCACCACTGCCCTCGCGTTGTGGGAGGGGCCAGGGATCCCTCCGGAGCCTCTTTTTAGGGCCACTAATATCGTTCACAAAGCCTCACCTGACCCAATGGCTCCCGGTAATGCTTGCTCGTTCCATCAAATTGCTGGGGTGGCAGCTGTACCACATGGTAGGCAGAGGATCATGTGTCAGTGTCAGGGACACAGTCTGGAAGGGGTGTCATAGGTGGCTTCATGATTGTGCCAGCATCACAGAGCACTGATTCGTGACACAAACCAAGGCAGACGCAAGGTCACCGGGTGCTGTCATCTCCGGTGGCATCTGTTCTTAAATAGTCTGTGACCAGACAGAATGCCACTGAGTTGTACATGTACCTGTAATGCCATGTAGCCAGGCACCGTGGCTCACGCCTGTCATCCCAGCTACTCAGGAGGCTGAGACCTGGGCATCACAGTTCAAAGCCAGCCCAGGCAGGAAAGTCCATGAGACTCTCATCTCCAATCAACCACCAAAAAGCTGAACGTGGTTCAATCGGTAGAGTGCTAGCCTTGAGTGAAAAAGGCTCGGGGCAGTGACCAGGCCCGGAGTTCAAACCCCAGGACTGGCATGGGGGAAAAAGATAAATTTTATGTGATATAAACTTCAACTCAATTTTTTTTCTAAAGACCTAGGTAAGATAAGATTTAATCTCACTGCAAAAGGATTGTTGCTATTCCTTTGTCTCTCTTTTTAAAACAGCTTTATTGATAATAATCCACATATGGTACACTTCACCCACATAAAGAACATGTTTCAGTTTTGATATATTCACAGAGGCGTGTAAAAATTGACTGTGGAACACATCCCTCAAAAAGCAATTCTGAGTCCCATAGCTACCACTTCCCATTGCTCCTCATCCCCTACACACACACACACACACACACACACACACACACACCACACACCACAGACACCACACACACACACACATACACCACAGACACCACACACACACACCACAGACACCACACACACACACACAAACACACACACCACACACACACACACACCACACACCACACACACCACACACAAACCACAGACACCACACACACACAGACACCACACACACACACACACACCACACACACACACCACAGACACCACACACACACACACACACACACCACAGACACCACACACACACCACACACACACACACACACACACACACACCACAGACACCACACACACACCACACACACACACACACCACACACACACACCACAGACACCACACACACACACACACACACACCACAGACACCACACACACACCACACACACACACACACACACACACACACACCACAGACACCACACACACACCACACACACACACACACCACACACACACACCACAGACACCACACACACACCACACACACACACACACACACACACCACACACCACAGACACCACACACACACACACATACACCACAGACACCACACACACACACCACAGACACCACACACACACACACACACACACACACACCACACACACACACACACACCACACACCACACACACCACACACAAACCACAGACACCACACACACACAGACACCACACACACACACACACACCACACACACACACCACAGACACCACACACACACACACACACACACCACAGACACCACACACACACCACACACACACACACACACACACACACACCACAGACACCACACACACACCACACACACACACACACCACACACACACACCACAGACACCACACACACACACACACACCACACACACACTACAGACACCACACACACACACACACACACCACAGACACCACACACACACCACAGACACCACACACACACAGACACCACACACACACACACCACAGACACCACACACACACACCACACACACACACACACACAGACACACACACACCACACACACACACACACACACACAGACACACACACACCACACACACACACACACACACATACACCACAGACACCACACACACACAGACACCACACACACACAGACACCACACACACACACACAGACCACAGACACCACACACACACACCACACGCACACACACCACAGACACCACACACACACACACCACAGACACCACAGACACCACACACACACCACACACACACACACCACACACACCACAGACACCACACACACACACACCACACACACACACACCACATGCACACACACCACAGACACCACACACACACACACCACACACACACACACCACACATACACACACCACACACACACACCACACACACACACACCACAGACACCACACACACACACCACACACACACACACCACACACACACACACACCACACACACACACACACACACACGCCACACACACACACACACACCACACACACACACCACACATACACACACCACACACACACACCACACACACACACACCACAGACACACACACATCACACACACACCACACACACACACACACACACACCACAGACACACACACACACACCACACACACACCACACACACACACACACACCACAGACACACACACCACACACACACACACACACACCACAGACACCACACACAGACACCACACACACACCACACACACACACACACACACCACACACACACACACACACACACCACAGACACACACACACCACACACACACACACCACACACACACACACACACACACACACACCCTGACAACTGCTGCTCCACTCTCTGTCCCTCCGGTTTTTCCATTTTACATAAATGGAATCAACACGGTGTGATCCTCTACAGCATATCTCCAAGCCTTCCCACATCGCATCGTGTGACCATACGTCACTCTTGTTTTATGGACAATTAACTGTCCATTTGTGGGTGAATCGCATGTTGTTTATCCCAGTGTCTATTATTTACCAGATGATGGACACGTAGACTGTTTCTGCCTCCTGGCTCCTGTGAATGCTGTGTGCCTGCAGATGGATGCTTCCCTCTCCCTTGGGCTTATAACTAGGAGTAGAATTACTGGTCATGTGCTTACCGTTCAGCCCTCTACACATTACTAAACATCTAGTCTTTTTCCGTGTTCTTAACGTGATGTGAGTGGACAGATAACGAGGAGACAAATGGATGGATGGATATGGATATCGATGGGTGATGGTAGATGCGTGGATGGATGGATGAGTGAGTAGACATGCATTCATGGATGGATGGATGGACGATGGACGGATGAATAGACATGAATGGATGAATACAGATGGGAGATGGGTAGATGAGTGGATAGATGGATAGACGGACTGATGGCTGTGTGGTGAATACATGAGGGATGGCTGGGTGGATGGGTGGGTGGATGGATGCATGCATGCATGCATGCATGTAATAAACACCCATTGCTTATAGTACATACTTTCATTTGGTGAATATTCCTAAGTTTCCACTGGAGAGAAAATTCTAGTCCTACCTGTAGCAGATAGAACTGGTCAAACCTCCCCAAGTCAGTTTCTCAGATACAGGAGAACACAAAAATCACACCTCAGGGAAAAGCCAAGGAAGGTGACATTGCCTATAAATATTCTCATTACCTGACTTGCAGAATTGTAAACCCTCTCCACAACTCCTTAATAATAACAAGATTATATTAATGCAAAAACTCACACCTTCCCTTGACTTTCTCTGCAGGCTTTGGGGACCACCCCCACCCCCCCCCAGCAGCTTCTCAGGGCCTCTGCCCTTCGGGACTCCTTTTGTTCCTGTCCCCTGAGCTCATTGTTTTGACCACTATCTACAGCAGCAAATTTCCCCAAATATTATGCAGTGTAAACAGGATTTTCTCAAAAGCAAAGCTCACCAGTAGCTAGGGTACTGACAGATATTTTTATTTCCACTTGTCACGAGCCAGCACTTTTGTAAAATACAGTAAAAATAAATGACTAGAAAAGTGAAATGAAAAAGACAGAAACTACAAGTCTCAATTTTTTTATTAGATTCAACAGACATAAAATTACTCGGAAAATTGCTACGAAGATTTCTGAACATTTTCTGTCAATTTCTGTCCCCACCTTGGCTCCGTCTGGAGCAGGCCCGTGAGCCACGGGAATCCCAGAGGAGAGACTCTGCACACACCTGGCACAGGTATGTGTGTCCGAGGCCCAGACACACAGGGAGGCTGTGCAGGGCCACAAGGTGAGCGGAGGGAGCCCGAAGCGCTCCCTAGACACCCAGCGACTCAGCCTGGGAGGCCCCACCCCATCCCAGCATGGGCCCAGATCCTGCTGTCCATCCAAGGTCAGACACAGCAGTCAAAACATCAGAAACTAGGGTTGGAAGCGTGGCTCAATTGGTAGAACACCAGCCAGTGAGTGAAGGCATCAGGTACCCAGTTTGAGTCCCAGAATCAGAGAGAGAGAGAGAGAGAGAGAGAGAAACACCAGAAAGTTTACGCCCCAGCTGGGAAAAGCATCTCATTCCCGTACATCCATGTATGTGTGCATACCTGTCTTACATGAACATGCGCACACAACCTATATGCACTACATGTACACACACAGGCACACATATGCCCATTGACAAGAAACCCAGTGTACTGGGAATGACTGCTGAGCTGTGTTAGGTTAAAGAGGTAGCTTTAATTAGGTTGCCAGTGAAGAGGACACCATGCGGTATTCAGGCAGGAAGAGAAGTTTATTTGCCGAACTGGGGTCCCACCGCGCATGGTGGACAGGCATGGCCGGAAGGGGTGGGCCTGGGTTTAAGTAGGGAAGGGGCGGGGAGACAATGCGGCCAGTGAGGGAAGATGTGGCCACACGGAAGTGGATATGACCTCAGGACCTGGGATCCTCCCATGGTCTGATGGAGGTGTGACCAGGGATGCCCAGGATGTGACCAGAGGCCTGAATCAAACGAAAGAGGAAAGAGGAGGAAGACTGAGCACACACAGTCCAGGCGGCTCTCTCTCTCTCTCTCTCTCTCTCTCTCTCTCTCTCTCTCTCTCTCTCCCCACCCCCTTCCAGCCTTCCTGGTCTCCTCTCCTTCCTGTCCCCCATTCTAGGAGCTGGAGCTGCTCTGCCCCCTACGCCTTTCCAGCCATGATGGATAAAGCCTTCTCAACAAGCTAACCTTTCTGCCTGAGTTCTTCCTCTCAGGTGTTTGGTCATAGCAAGAAGAAGTCTGACTAACAGAGACCACTGAAAGAAAAGGCAAGTGTGAGACCATAGAGGTATTACATAAACAATAATTCATACACTTAGTAAACACATAGCATGGTATTGATGGAATCTAATGTGATATACATTACCTAACCTGCCATTGATAAGTACACTAAGTAAATAGAATTGAATTGGTAGAATAAAGCGTCACAACCTAAGATGATAAACTTAACTAGGAAGGGAAGAGATGGAAAAGCTCTGCCTTCTAGAAAATGCTGCTACTGCATGTGGAAGGGATGCTTCACTTCACGTGAACAAATTATCGGTTCATGCTGACGCCAGGGAAAAGGAGACTGAGGAAACGTTGTCCCCCACTGTCGGCATGTCTCCCCACAAATTACTTGCCGATCCTAAGTGGGAAAGTGCTGCTTACGATGAGCACAGGAACGCACTGGGGAGCGCCACCGCGGTCAGAGCGGCCCTCAACACTGGAACAGGACGGCAGCTCCTCCCGCCTCGGGCGGGAGCAGGCCATAGCCTTGCTCCACAGCCCAGCCCAAACACAAGCTATGGGATGTGATAGAACCACTGGCCTGTGCTCCTTAAAAATGTCAAGGCCACAATTCTCAGATAAAATCTGGGAAATTACTACTCCAGTATTTAAGGAGAGTGGAAAAAGTAACACATGACACTGAATTAGATCCTGAAAGATGAGAAGTGTGGGTATACAGGGCATGATGAGGCATTCGAAGATATTAGAGAGGTATACAGATGAGAAGGGGGGAGAGAGGGAGGATAGAAAGATACAGAGGGCTGGGAAGGTGGCTCAGTCTTGTATGCATAAGGCCCTGGGTTCAATTCCTCAGCACCACATAAGCAGAAAAGGCCAGAAGTGGCGCTGTTGATCAAGTGGCAGAGTGCTAGCATTGAGCTAAAGAGCTGAGGGACAGCGCCCAGGCCCAGAGTGCAAGCCCCAGGACCAACCTACAAAAAAAAAAAGAGAAAGCAAAAAAGAAAAGAAAGATACAGAATGAGAAATAGAGACAGAAATATCAAGCAAAATGAGCAAAATATGAACAATGGTTAAATTTGGATAAAATATACAGGAATCCCTTATATTATTCTGGCAACTTTGGAATGGATTTGAAATTACAGCAGAATTAAAACTTGGGCAAAATCTAACTAGACTCTGCCTGCTTTCCAGAGCCATGCCCTGGTCAAAGGTCCTAAGGACACGCACGGTACAATGAGTTACAAGGAATCACAGAACCCAAAAGAACCCAATGATGACAGGTAAGGCTTGTCACAGGAAAACACATGGACTGAAACCTGCAGAGAAAACAGAACTCGTGGGGCACCAGCTGTGAACCCCCATTTGGCCTCTCCCAGGGGAACACACAGAAGCCCATGTAACTTCTGCCAACAGGTGTGCTGCCCACCAAGGCCAGCCTTGGTATCCGGGTTCTGGCAGGTGCCTGCCGCTCTTGTGGCTGAACCCCAGCTCCATTAGCAGTTAAATTGTTACAGCACTCATCCTGAATCACACTACTAGACCATCCAGCACAGCACAAGCACCCACATAAATGAAGACATCTCATCCACGAAGATGGGTGTTCCAGGAGCCGGCAAGGCCCAGACTACCTTTGGAATGTGCAGAGTACAGACAGCCCGGCTGCTGGGTCGGCTCTCTACACACATGTCCGTGGAAACACCAGATGACGTGGAAGCTGAGAGCTGAGAACCAGACTTCAATGTTGAGTTCTCACATTCTGGTGCTGCGTATGTAGCTCAGGAGTAGCATGTTGGCCTAATGTGTACAAGGCCCTGGGTTCAATTCCTAGTACTGCAAAAAACAACAACCACAAACACATATTGAGGCCTGCTGATATGAACAGAATAACTTGGGGACACCAGGGAGAGTCTAATTGACCCACAGCAGAGGGAAATGATAGCACAGGTCTCAGTCTCCTGCCACACATGTGGAAGACGTTGATGACAAATAGCCCAGGTTTCCAGGCCTGACCACCCATGTCTGCAGGCCCCAGAGACATCGTCAGATCTGTGAATTCCCACCACAGCTCTGATACCTCAAAAGCACCCCACATACCTGACCCATCCCTCTCCCCCATTCCCTCCTGCCCACATACCTGACCCATCCCTCTCCCCCATTCCCTCCTGCCCACATACCTGACCCATCCCTCTCCCCCATTCCCTCCTGCCCACATACCTGACCCATCCCTCTCCCCCATTCCCTCCTGCTCGCTTCTCTACATCCACTGGCTTCATAAAAGCTTTGCTCCCCGTCTCCTTTGTGAATTTCAACCTGAAATTCTTCTCTTTGACTCACTGAAGAGGCCAAGGACAGGGAATTGGGTCAAGGTTTTCTCTTCTGCAGTAAAACTCCTCCACACTCCCTGGAGTGACATTTTCCCCCTCTGAAAATCCCTGTGGCCTAATCTCCCTGTTATTATGCTCTGCCTTTGAGAGATGAGGCCACTAAAATCCCAGACAGAGTGGGTTTGCCAAACCTAACTCCCTTCCCCAGCACGGGCTCTTGTATGGCTCTGTCTCTGAGCAGGTGGAGGAAACCTTTGATTATTTGTTTGTAGGCCTGATCCTCCCAAGAGCTTCCAGGCACTAACACCTGATGGGCGCTGCACACAAAAGAAGCCACCACAGTAAAGCTTCTTCAAACAATCAACATAAGCTTTTTTTTTAATGACAATGTAAAACTAGAAGCCAACAACTGCACAACAAAGAATCTGAAATGACAATGGAGTACAAGAAATCCTACATGCAGCGCTCAAAGGAATGTTGGTCAGAATGTTCAGTGAATTTGAAGAGGATATCTACAGACAACCATAGGAGAATACAAACCAAAAAATGGAGGAATCCAATGGGATCAAAGATAAAAAGAATTCCAAGTGAATACAAAGAAACAGGTAAATGAACTCAAGCTCAGCAGATAAACAGGATCAAAGACACAGATAAACGAATGAAGAAAAGAAGTCGAGGCCTGAGAGGAGAAAGGGAGTCAATGAAGAGCAGAGATACTGAAAAACAATCGAGTGGAAATCCTGAAGATAAAACAATAAAGTGGAGCCCAGTGCTGGTGGCTCACACCTGTAATCCTAGCTACTCAGGAAGCTGAGATCTGAGGATCATGGTTAAAAGCCAGCCCGGGCAGGAAAGTCCATGAGACTCTTATCTCGAATTAACTACCAGAAAACTGGAAATTGTGCTGTGGCTCAAATTGGTAGAGTGTTAGCCTGGAGTAAAAGAGCTCAGGGACAGCACACAGGCCCCACGTTCGAGCTCCATGACTGACAAAAATAAAACTAAAGTGGAAGTTGGGTACCAGTGGCTCATACCTAGCTACTCAGGAGGCTGAGATCTGAGGGCCATGGTTCAAAGCCAGCCCATGGAAGGAGAAAGCCCATGAGACTCTTATCTCCAATTAACCAACAAAAAGGCAGAAGGGGAGCTGTGGCTCAAGTGACAGAGCGCTAGCTTTGAGCAAAATGATCAAGGACATCACTTGGGCCCTGAATTCAAACCCCTTAAAAGCAAAGAGGACTGTAGGATGACAGTTAACAACTACAGGCCCAGAATAGTCTCCCCACAAAGCTTTTATTTATAACCAAAGGACAATTTTTTTAAATCCCTTGATAAACAAATGCTAAAACATTTTTTACCACAAAGCCAGAACTACAGAAGATACTCAAAGACACCCTGCACACGGAAAAAGGAAGATCACTGTCAACCTGAAAGAAGCGGGAAACACAAATCCTACCAAATGAATAGATGAGCAAAGGAGACCAGAAGAGAAAATAACACTAAATAAAATACAGCAGGAACAACCACACTGCATCATCAATGGACTCGATTTTCCAATCGGGAGACGCAAAATGGCAAGTTAGATCAAAAGGCAGCATCCAACGATCTGTTGTCTACAAGAAATGAATCTATCTACAAACACTGGCTTAGGGTGAAATGCTGAGAAAAAAACAGATTGTGAGCCGGTGCTGATGGCTCACACTTAGGATCGTGGTCCAAAGCTAGTCTATGCAGATAAACCCATGCAACTCTCATCTCCAATTAGCCAGAAAAAAAGCCAGAAGTGGCTCAAGTGGTAGAGTACCAGCTGTGAGTGAAAAAGCCAAGCAAGAGTGCAAGGCCTTGGGTCCAAGCCGAAGCACCTGAGTAGGAAAACAAAATGGATTGTGAAAGCAGACAAGAGTAGCTACACTCACAGACAGCCAAGTAGAGTTCAAGTAAAAACTAGTCAGAAGAGACATCAAAGGAGACTTCACACTGATGAAGGACGCTTTCCATCAGAAGATACAACAATTCTGCACCAACTATGCACCCAATGCTGGGGCACCTGACTTTGCTAAATGAACACTTTTGGATTAACAACACACGGAGACCCCCTACAAAATGAATGTTCAAGATTTCAGTACTTCATTCTCACCAGAAGACAGGACATCTAGGCAAAAAGTCAACAAACAAGCCTCCAGTGTAAATGACGCCATAGATCATTGGAGCTCACAGACACCTACACAGTATTTCTTCCAGCGGCTGCACAGTACACATTCGTCTCAGCAGTCCATGAGACATTCTCCACAACAGATCACATTCTAGGTCATGAAGCAAGAAGCCGCAAATATAAGGAAATTGAAATCACCTCCCGGTATCCTGTCAGGTCATCAGGCGCAGGCTCAAAAGAGACCACAGAAAATATTCCAACTCGTGGAGGCTGAACAACACATTGCTGAATAATCAGTGGGTCACTGAAGGGAAATCCAAAAGTTCCCAGAACCCAGTGACAGAAAACACAACCCACAAGAACCTTTGGCACCACAAAGGGGAAAGTTCTAAAGGGAGAGTTACAGTTACAAGTGAGTGCCTACACCAACAAAATAAAGAAATGTCAAGTAAATTCCCTAACGATGTACCTCCAGCTCTTATAAGAATGAGAATAACCCAATCCTAAAACCATAAAACAGCAAGAAATACATTAGGAAAGAAATAAAAAAAAATAGAGACAAAAAATAGACAAAGAATCAACAAAACAAAAAGACAAACAAAATTGATTAGTCCTTAGCCAATCTGATTAAAAGGAAAACTCACCCCAAAAAATAAAATCAGTAATGAAAAAGTGTATATCACAACAAATATAAGTGAAACCCAGAACATTATGAGGGGAAAGGAACACTAATACACTTTTGGCGGAAATGCAAATGAGTACAATCGCCATAGAAGGCGGTATAGATTCCTCAAAAAAAAAATGATTATAGAACTATCTTATAATCCAGCAATACCACTCTTGGGCATTTATCCAAAAGATGGCAAATTAGAATACAATGAAGGCACTAATCACAATAGCCTAGTAATGTAATGAGCCCAGATGTCCCTCAATTGACAAATGGATCAAGAAAATGTGAGATGATAGATAGATAGATAGATAGATAGATAGATAGATAGATAGATAGATAGATAGATAGATAGATAGATAGATATAACATCACATGAACACACATCATTCATACATACATACAATGGGACTTTGTTCATCTTTCAGCGAGAATATTATGCATTTGGCAGAGAGGTGGATGGACCTGGGAAAAATAATACTGAGTGAAATAAAGCTCAGTGAGACAAAGGGTATATGTTTTCTCTCTTATGTGGGAGTTAGAGCTTAACTATAAACATATATGAAAACATATGTGGGACTACATCCACACACACACTATCAAATGACTGCAAGTGTGGTGCACATGGGACTGGTTTCCATGGTGGAACCCCTTTGCACAGTTTCACAAAATGAATGCTAGGGAGCTGAAACACGTCCTGAGGGGAGCGGGGCTAGGAGCAGGGTAGACTCATGAGAAGAGGAGGGGCCGGTGAATACATGACAATATCAGCGTACACATGTGAAGTCGGGGAGGGGGGGTATGATAGGAGTGAGCTGCTCTGTGCACACAAATGAACGTGTTCTTGGTACAACTATTTGGAGACAATGCTAATGTAAAAAGAATATAGAACAAATAGGGCACTGGTAGCTCACACCTGTAATCCTAGCTACTCAGGAGACTGAGCTCTGAGGATCATGATTCGAAACCAGCCTGCGCAAGAAAGTCCCTGAGACTCTTATTTCTAATTAACCACAAAAGGCTAGGAGTGGACCTGTGGCTCAAGTGATAGATCACTAGACTTGAGTACAAAAGCTCAGGAACGGTGCCCAGGCCCAGAGTTCAAGCCCCAGGACCAGCAAAAATGGAAGACGAGGAGAGAGGGAGAAAATAGACCAGGTCCTGTGTGTGCCCAGGCAGTTGGTGTTGGGGCAGGGAGGGCGGTAAACTAGGGGGATGAGGAGGGATTTGAATGGCGAGGGTGAAAAGAGAACTGAAGTTCTATATATGCCTGTGTGAAAACAGACAGGGAAATCTGCTTAACTTGTTTTAAGAAGAGGAGGAGGGAGAGCAAGGCAAGGGAGCCTTCCATTGGTGCCAGTTAGCTCAGGGTATCCAGCTGGCCTTCCTCAGCTAATAAGATCCTAATTTTTTTAAGTATTTTTTTAAATCGGAAGCTGTCCTTATCTCCACGGAGCTTATATCCCAGCGGGGAAGGCTGGCATTGAACAAAAGCACCACGTTATCATCGCAAGTCTCAACAGCAATCCCGAAGGGAAAAGATGCTGGCCTACACCAGGGAGGTAGCAGGGAGGACGGGAGCATGGCTGAGAGCGTCCGGAGAACCTGGAGAGGCCTGGCAGGGCCCCACACGTGGAGGGCGCTTCTGGAGCTCCAGAGAACAAGCAGTGACACGCCTTTTCTCTGGCTGAACATCCAGACAAAGAGCAGGCAGGGAGAGCTTCCAAAGGTGCCATCTTGGTGGGCATGAGGAGCCAACTGTGGGGAACAACAAGCTGAGCCGAAGAACCACCAGGACAGCGGCGCTCGGTCCAGGACAGCAGTGGCCACCGAATGGCACTGGGGAGAAGCCGGAAAGACGCACTAGGACTTGAGCAAGTCGGGACGCTGCATCCAAGGAAAGGGGCTCCACTCTTCCCACCCCCGCGGACACCCTCCAACACAAGGATTTAGAGCAAGCATTCAGCGGAAGGCAGGGACTCTTCCTGACGGTGTGGAGGGCTGAGAGCCCCTGCTCTGGGGCCCGCCGAGGCTGAGAGCAACTTCCCAGCAAGCCCCTCTTCTGCTTTTCAGTCTCTGGCCTTGGGGATCGGAGCACTGTGATTTTTGTCTCTCACGTGGGAAGCCGCAGCCCCACCCAGCACCGATTTGGTATCCGAGAGACAACTAAGAGGCGAGACTCAGGTTTATCCTGTAATGCAAACAATCGCATTTAGTTACTCGGGAGAAGGCTGAGGAATCTGGAGGGCATTTAGCCCTTACAGTGTGAAATGTTCTGTTAAATTACTAAAAGGAAAGATTCAGCTTTCTTTGAACCTGAAAGATATAGTAATTACTGAACCAGAACTCGCAGCAGGGGATGTTTTATGGAACCTAATTAAAGCTGAACAGGAGGAGAGAGTCATCGCATCTGTGGGGGAGAATGCTTCACCAGGAGCTGAGCCGGCAGAGTGAGGCGGGAGCCGTGGTGGGGAGGGGGCCCTCGGGGCCTGATGCGGCTCACCTGCGTGGGGCGCCAGGCCGGGCAAGGATGAGAGGCCGTCCTAAAAGATGCAAGACTGCAAATGCGCTCTCCAGCAGACCTTCCTGAGAACAGGTCATCTGTGCACACACAAGCAGCACACACAGCTCTGCACACGAGAGCACCAACACAGAGGCATGTGTGTGCACCAGCATGTCCATGCATGCACATGTGTTCATGCATGTGTGCACGTGTGTGCAGGCTGCATGTGTGTACAGTCTGTAAACTCTGTCACACATGGACGTGTGTGTAAATGCACATGGACTTATGTGTATACAAGCGTGCACACACGCCTGCATGCATGCATTCAGAACACAGCCCCTCCATCTTCTGGATCCATCTGTAGGAATCCAGGACCCCTGCCTACCACTAGCAGAAACCCAGACGCCCACTGGTCCACACTGCCTGAAGCTCTCTGGTATGAGCCAGACTGGAGGTTCGAACTGGCAGAGACCAGATTACGCTGGAACAGAGCAAAACCCTCCCATCCTATGCCAGATAGAGAAGAAAAAAAAATGGGTCTTCATCTGGATTTTCCTAGCATGCCACACCCAAGGGAGGATTAAAAGATGGGAAGCACAAACACAGGCTGTCCAGGATGGGGGACAGAGAGGGGGAAGAGAAGATGCAGGGAGCCACGCAAAGCTGCCCACGGGCTGCCGGCTGCTTCCTGCCCTGTGCTATAGCCCCACCCATGGCTTGGCGTAGGCCTCTGCCCGGGACTCCTGGGATTGCATGCTAGAGAGGGAAAAGGGCATCTAGCTCGTCTTGGGCTTGGGTCCACAACCCCGCCCCCGGGCTCTGGACCTCGGTGTTTTGTAAAGAATATCAAACCCCATGCTCTGCATGGGGGTCCATGAAAGGCCAGCACAGGACACAGAAGAGGGTGCACGCCTGGTCAGCCTCCCTGTGGCAGCCTCCAGTGTCCGGCCCCTCACGCCCAGGACCAGTGGCCAAGCTGGGCAGCAGCACCGTGCAGAGCTGAAGGAATCCAAGTTTGGCATATAGCCAGAACCCCCAGTGACGCCTCTCCTGGCTGCCCACACTGCGCTCTGAATCCATTCACCAAGGTGGCCTGCTGGAAGAGCTCGCGGTCTAGTGCCAGGTCAGGATGTCAGGCCTGCGAAGGGAGCTCGCGACGATGCTCTGCAGTGAGGACCAGGCACAGGCCACACTGTGGGCTTTGGCTTCTGATAGTTCCACTCAGGGCCTCCTGTCCCAGGCCCCCTCCCTGGGCTGCGCCTCCAAGATGGAATCCATCTCCACCACGTTCCTTCTGCAGGTGGTAGGTGTGTCATGAAATCGCTGAGGATCAGTAAGCCATGGTGAATGGTGGGGCAGGGGCTGGAGGGGCATTGCTGCGCTATCAGAGGCTACTTCTGTCCTCAGGAGGCTGGAGCCACTTGCTCAGCTCATCGATTTGCTATCCTAGCCAGACCCTCAGCATGTGAGTTCTGTGTCCGCCCCGGAAGTCCTCTTCCCCAGGGGGCTCAGAAACCCCCCCACACTGACTGCTGAGAGCTTCACCCCATCCCGCACCCCTCCTCAGAACAAAAGAATACAGAATCCCATTTCTTCCTTCAAGAAAAAAAAGTTTCATTTCCCAGAGTCCAGAAAATAAAAGCTATAAGAGATTGGTAATCTTTTTTTAAGGGGAGAAATGGAATTAAATAAAGGTCTAAGCTTAGAGCTCAACCCAAGGTGAGGCGGAAATGGCCTGCCTTGGCCGTGCATTGTGTGATTAATGAGACCAATCTTGCAGAGGAAGGACAGAGAGGACATGAGTGGCCGTGGCCCACATCCTCAGGGTAAGGACTGGGGGCCCCGCCCCCCTTGGAGAGCTCCGCCCAGGCAGGAGGGGATGGGCTGCACCACAGCATGAGGAACACATCTAGTGACAAGGGACAACCCTACCTACTTGTCCAAGAAGGAGAGACAAGTGGGAAGGAAGCTGGCCCATCATTCCGACCACTCCCCTCCCCCAAGGCCCCAGCTTCCTGCCACCACCCCACCCCTTCCCAGGAACCGCTGTAGGCTTCACTCACAGGCAGCCGGCTCTGTGTGAAGCAATCCGGCATACTTGACAGCTCTTCTGGAAAAATGGGAGAAATGTAAGCTGAGCAAGAACACTATTTGGCTATTTTTCCCCAACGCCCCAAAGCGTTGCTTGTTCCTACCATATTGGGAGGAGATGGGCTGGGGCGGGGGTAGGGGAGACTGGGACTGGCTCTGCTCTTGCACCCCATTCATTTGATCTCAGTGACAGCTGCCAGCAGCCTGCTGGACAAGGACTGGTAGAGCCTGCTGAGAGGTCTGAGGCCAGCGCACCTCAGTCCCTGTGCAGAAATGTGCTCTCAGAAAGAACCGTGCCCCCTCAGAACTCACAAATGGGGGTCTCTACAGCCTGTAGGACATTCACGTCTCCTCCTATAGTTGCCAGCTAGGGTCAGAGGCTCCTGTGGTTAGAGCTGCCCAACCCCTAAATGTACTTCCTGCCTACCCTGGTGCCAGGACCTGCCGGGCCAACTCGAAAGTAGCTGAGGGTCTCGCAGCCTGCAGAGGGCTGACCTGCTCTGAAAGCTGTTTGTGTTCTGAAGCCTGTTCAGATCAGGGAGGGAGCTGGAGGTGGGGGTGGTGACTTTTCACACCCCCTGTCCCCGGGTGACAGGAGAGCCCTGATTCTCCGCCAGGAACACTGGGCGGGAGGCGGGGTGGCTCCTCCCCACACCAGCGGAGTTGGACTCAGCCCAGCAAAGCTCGCAAGGTGCCATCACCCTCGCAGAGCCCTGGAAATGCAGGGAGGGGTGTGGCGCCAAGGCAGAGGAGATAGTAGAGGGCCAGGAGAGGAGGCCCAGGCAGCACCGGGAAAAGAGGAAGTTGGCTCATGGAAGCCCTGTCCATCAACACTCACAGCAGCAGCATCCCGAGACAGAAGGTAGAAACAGCCCAACGTTCCATCCGTAGATAAGCAAACAAGTGAAGCTTGGTACAGGCACACGACAGAATCTCACTCAGCCACAAAGGAGGGAAATCCAACTCTAGCTACAATGCAGTAAAACTTAAACACGTCATACCAAGTGAAAGAAGTGGTGAAAGGCAGCATGCTTATTTAGGAGACCCATCAGAACAGGACACACAACCCGTAGACCCGACAGCAGAGCAGCGGCTTCCAGGAGCTGGGTGTGGGGAAAGCCAAGTACAGCTGGGTTTGCTTTGTCAAGGAGGAAAACGTTCTTCAACTAGAGCTGGCTACACGTTCAGAATGCCCCGAAAGCCCTGGAATGTTACACTTTATGTGGATCACACTTGAAGTCAAAGAAACAAAGGATGAAAATGTGGGCTGAGGTGTGACAGATGCTGAACAGAGCACCAAAGTGCCAGGCGTGACTGGACCTCCAGGCGTGACTGGACCTCCAGGCGTGACTGGACCTCCAGGCGTGACTGGACCTCAAGGCGTGACTCGACCCCCAGGTGTGACTGGACTGTCCAGGTGTGACTGGACCTCCAGGCGTGACTGGACTGTCCAGGTGTGACTGGACCTCAAGGCGTGACTGGACTGTCCAGGTGTGACTGGACCCCCAGGCGTGACTGGACCTCCAGGCGTGACTGGACCCCCAGGTGTGACTGGACTGTCCAGGTGTGACTGGACCTCAAGGCGTGACTGGACCTCCAGGTGTGACTGGACCTCCAGGCGTGACTGGACCTCCAGGCGTGACTGGACCCCCAGGTGTGACTGGACTGTCCAAGTGTGACTGGACCTCCAGGTGTGACTGGACCCCCAGGTGTGACTGGACCTCCAGGCGTGACTGGACCTCCAGGTGTGACTGGACCTCCAGGTGTGACTGGACTGTCCAGGCGTGACTGGACCTCCAGGTGTGACTGGACCCCCAGGTGTGACTGGACCTCCAGGCGTGACTGGACCTCCAGGTGTGACTGGACCTCCAGGCGTGACTGGACCTCCAGGCGTGACTGGACTGTCCAGGTGTGACTGGACCTCAAGGCATGACTGGACCTCCAGGTGTGACTGGACTGTCCAGGTGTGACTGGACCTCCAGGCGGACTGGACCTCCAGGCGTGACTGGACCTCCAGGTGTGACGACCTCCAGGTGTGACTGGACCTCAAGGCGTGACTGGACCTCCAGGTGTGACTGGACTGTCCAGGCGTGACTGGACCTCCAGGCGTGACTGGACCTCCAGGTGTG